>NC_133652.1:22601338-22842042 GCF_009905375.1 Apium graveolens
GGTCCAGACTTTATTTCTTTCAAATTCATTTAACTCTTCATGTATTGCTTGCACCCAATCAGCATCTTGAAGAGATTTTCCCACTTTCTTTGGTTCAATCTGAGAAAGAAAAGAGTGATAGAGACATTCATTTGATGTTGTTGTTCTAGTTCTTATACCTGCTTCAGGATCTCCAATAATCAAGTCAGGTGTATGTGCTTCAGTCCACTTCCTTGCAGATGGAAGATTATCTCTAGAACTGGATGCTCCCCCATGATCCATGCTATCTCCATCAACAAATTCTGATTCTCCCCCTAAAATTATGCTCTCTGAGTTGGATCCTTCAGAATTTGAGTTTCCAGAATTATCAGAACTTGGCCCATCAAAACTTGATGAATTAGAACTTGAAGAGCATGTTCTAGGTTCTGATGCTTCTTGAGATGTGGTTGTATCTTCAATATGCCCCCCCTGCACAGGTGCATTTTCCTTTGGCATAGTTACCATAGTTTCAATAACATCAGAGTTTAACCCATCTGAGTTTGCAGTATCAGGATTTAGACTGTCAGGATTTAGACTGTCAAGATTTACAGAATCAGAATTTAAAACTTCATTCTCAAATCTCAGCTGATCATGATCATTGAAATCTTCAAGTCCTGTAATCTTCTTATCATCAAAAGAGACATTGATAGATTCCATGACAACCCTTGTTCTTAAGTTGTAGACTCTGAAGGCTTTTGTGGAAAGTGGATATCCAACAAAAATTCCTTCATCAGCTTTTAGATCAAATTTGGATAGCTGTTCAGGATGAGTCTTAAGAACAAAACACTTGCATCCAAATACATGAAAATACTTCAGATTTGGCTTCTTTTTCTTCACCATCTCATATGATGTCTTTCCATGCTTGTTGATAAGTGTTGCATTCTGAGTAAAACAAGCAGTCTGCACAGCTTCAGCCCAAAAATAGGTTGGTAACTTTGCTTTATCAAGCATAGTTCGTGCAGCTTTAATAAGAGTTTTATTCTTTCTTTCAACAACTCCATTTTGCTGTGGAGTTCCAGGAGCAGAAAATTCCTGCTTTATTCCATGGTTTTTGCAGAACTCTTCCATGATCAAATTCTTGAATTCAGTGCCATTATAACTTCTTATGATCTTCACAGAATCTTTGACCAATTTATCCAGTTGTTTGACATGATCAATCAAGATAGATGCAGTTTCACATTTTGTGTGCAAGAAATACACCCATGTGTATCTGGTGAACTCATCCACTATGACCATAGCATATTTCTTCTTTTCAATAGACATGACATTCACTGGACCAAATAGATCAACATGTAGTAGGTGATAAGGCTCAAGAATTGATGATTCAGTCTTACTCTTGAATGAAGATTTTCTTTATTTTGCCTTCTAACAAGAATCACAAAGGCCATCAGGAGCAAATACTGATTTTGGCAGTCCTCTCACAAGATCTTTCTTGACTAATTCATTTATATTGTTGAAATTTAAATGAGAGAGTTTCTTGTGCCAATCCCAGCTTTCTTCAATTGATGCTCTACTTAACAGACAGATTGCAGAACCATCAGTACTTGTTGAAAGCTTGGCTTCATAAATGTTACCATGCTTGTATCCTTTCAGAACAACTTTGCCTGTAGATTTGCTTACAACTTTACAGTGTTCTTCAAAGAAATTCACATGATAACCTATGTCACAGATTTGACTAACACTCAGCAGATTGTGTTTAAGTCCTGAGACTAGAGCTACTTTTTCAATGATGACATTCCCAAGATTGATATTTCCATATCCCAGAGTTTTTCCAATGTTGCCATCTCTATAAGAAACACCTGGGCCAGCTTTCTCCACAAAGTCTGATAGCAAGGCTTTATTTCCAGTCATATGTCCTGAACATCCACTGTCCAGAACTAGGATGTTTTTCCTGTTGCCCTGAAATCACAAAGACCACTAATGATTAGTTTTAAGGACCCAGACTTGCTTGGATCCTTTGGTCTTTTTAAGTTTGTTAACATTTGCAGCGGATTTAGCATCAGAGTTTATGTTAATATTTTTCTTATCAGAATTTGCAATATCAGACTTTGCGTCAAAACTTACACTAGAAGGAATAATGCTAACTTTCTTTATAGAAGGTTTTATTTGATAATAATCATAGTACAAACTATGATATTCCTTACAGTATAAATGGAATGCCATAAACTACCACAATGAAAACAAGGATTTTATGGCTTATATCTAACAGACTGACTCTTAACTCCTGATTTTGAAGGTAAGGAGTTTATATTCTTATTCTTCCTGCAAAAAGAAGGCAGATGGTTAGAGTTTCCACAGTTATGACATGTTTTTCTAGGAACATTAGGAACAGGCTTATAATTGTTACTTTTGTTCACACCTTTCTTTCCATTCCTATTTTTCCTAGGTGGATTTACCTTGTTTATATTCTTAACATCTTTCAGCTTATGCTTAAGCTGCTTCTTAGTCATTAATCCTATGTTAACTTCAGTTGGCTTATCCTGTTTAGGTTTGTCAGAAGTTACTTTCTCTTTAACTTCTAATTTCTCATTATCAGACTTTGCAGTTACAAACTTAACAGGATTTACCTTTGGTTTTTGTTTAACAACTATAGGCTAAGTTTCTACAGTTCCCTTACTGTTTTTATCATCTCCATATCCTAAGCCCTCTTTCCAGTTTCCACTACTAAGAAAATCCTCAGTTGCTTTACCAGAGTTAGTCCAAGTCCTGATAATCTCTCTTTCCTTTTCTAACTCAGTTTTTAGAGATTCATTCATTTTTAGCACTTCATCCCTAACATAAAAGGCATCATCTCTATCTTTCTGAGTTTGATGGAACATGACTAACTCTTTTTCTAAATAATCATTCCTCTTTTTATAAGCAAGATTTTCTGAAGTTAATCTTTCACATGTTAAAGTTTGATCTTTATAACTAATGAACATGGTCTTAAGATATCTTCTCAACTCAGTAATATAATCAGTATGAAAGGCATAAGTAGTTTGAGGTACCCTTAAGTCAGCAGTATCAGAACTGCTATCAGCATTTGCCATCAAGGCATAGTTTTCCTCATCCTCAGAATCTGAAGCATCTGACCAGCTTTTCTTCTTTGTGACAAGAGCCTTGCCTTTGTCACTCTTCCCTTTTCTGCAATCAGGAGATATGTGGTCTTTCTCACCACAGTTGTAGCATTTAACATTTGAGTAATCTCCTCTGTCAGACTTTCCTCCTTTGCCTTCAGATTTTTTGAAACCTTTCTTATCAGAACTTGCACCTTTCCTGGAAAACTTCTTTCCTCTCCTGAATTTCCTGTATGCAATCTTTGTGATTCCTTTCACCATAAGAGCACACAGCTTCATCATCTCCTCATCAGGGTTCATCTCAGGTATACTTTCAGTTTCTGAGTCATCATCACTATCAGAACTTGATGACTCAGTATCAGACTTTGTGATGAGAGCCTTGCCCTTGCCTTTCTTGGAGGCAACAACTTTGGGACTTTCCTCCTCAACCACAAAGGCAACTGTCCTTGACTTTCTTCCATTCCTCTTGCTTCTTTGTTCCTTCTCAAGTTCATGAGTCTTGAGCATCCCATAAATTTCATCAAGAATTGTTTCATCAAGATTATAGTTGTCTCCTATTATTGTGGCCTTCAAATCACATCTTTTAGGAAGAGCTAATAGGAATTTAAGATTTGAATCTTCAATATCATACTCTTTGTTAACTAGTGACAAATCATTCAAGAGTTTGACAAATCTGTCATACAAATCAGTTAATGACTCATCAGGCTTTGAGTCAAAGTGCTCATACTCTTGAGTGAGTATAGTCTTCCTGTTCTTCTTGATTAATTTAGTTCCCTGACACCTTGTTTCCAAAGCATCCCATATCTCTTTTGCAGTCTTGCATTGAATTACCCTGTTTGACATGACATTATCAATGGCACTATATAGCAAGTATCTTACCTTTGCATCCTTTGCAATCGATGAGATATCTTCAGCAGTGTAATCACTTTTCTCCTTTGGTACAGACTTTGTTGGCTAACCTGCAACTTCCACAGAGAGTTTGGTTGGCGTATGTGGTCCTTCATAAATCCTGTCGAGATATTCTGGATCTGTAGCTTCCAGAAACATAGCCATCTTCACTTTCCATATGGAATACTCGGAAGGTTTCAATATGGGAACTCTTGTAGTCTCATATCGACTATGGGTTATGGTTTTTGGAGGTTCTTCAGTTTTGGCGGGCTTGGTTGGCGTTTCTTCTTCAGACATGATTGTTTTTGGATCTTAAACTGTTTGTGTGTTAACATATTTCTCTGATACCACTTGTTAGGTCACACACACTGTAGAAGGGGGTTGAATACAGTGTTTAGCACAATCAAATCGAATATAAGAACTCAAGTAACAGAAAACAGATTTTATTCAACACAATAAACTCTGTTACAATATGGAACTGTCCTCTCTCAGTGATGAACAAATTATCACAAGAGCTGCTAGGGTTACAAAGAATAATAACTTCGATAATGATAACACTTATAGTGTAAACCCTATGCCTGTGTTTATATACTACACAGTTACAAGATAAATTCTAATTGATATGGAATATAATTCTGCTTCCTAAAATATATCAACTAGTTATCCTTTCTTCCAAGTATTCTATTCTTCATAGAATTCTTTCTTCATGCATATTTCTTTCTGTCTTAGTCTCGATCTTCTTTCCTTTCAATCAGCCGCCTGCCTTATCTGAAAGTCATCTTAAGTCCTGATATTATCTCCTGATAAATATCTTCTGATAACTTAAGTTCTGATATCTTAAGTCCTGTCTTCAGTATAAATGTTGATTTCCAGTTAAGTACTGATTTGTCCTGTTTAAGTAAGATCTGAAAACTAAACATAAATCATATTACACATGACATTATCAAATATATCTAACAGTAGGCCACTCCTTTGCTAAGTTTCAGATAAGCTTCTGAAAAAGCTTCTTGTTGACCTGATTTTAGTTCATGTAGCAAAAGAGTGTCCTCTGGACTCATCACATTGACTTTATTGATGAATAAATCCATTTTTTTGGCTCTTCTTAATCTTATAAAGGAGAGAGAAACCTGCATGTACCTTTCAACTCCAGAGTCATTTACGTTCACCCAATTCTCTCTTTTCCTTAAATATTTGTCTGGTGACTAGTTCACTCTCAGGAAATTGAAATTATTATTTACGGCCTTCTTGTAAAATAAATGATTTAGGTTGAGTAAGATTCTTAAGCCTTCAAGGAAATCACTAAACTCCTAGTCAAGACAAGGGCCTTCAGCTGCTATTTTGAGTCTTTCAATTCCAACATCATCCTCACTTTGACTTGATTTTGGCATGGGCTCTATCATCTCCCTCTTTGGCTTGGTAGCAGGTAAGTTGATATATTGAGGAATCTAGGCCCTTACCATTTGAGGAGTTTCCTGAAGAGGAACTTTCAATGCACCCCTGATAGCTCCCAAAGACACACCTGTCTATATTTGAAAATATTTGTGGGAGTCTATCAAGGATTTGATGTCTTGCTATTGACTTTGGACAAGAATTTCTAGTTGAGAGACTTGTGATGTCAAGGATGCATTAGATGCTTGAAGTTTACTGACTTAAGTTTGAAGAGCTTGAAATTGATGAGATGAAGAGGTGGAAGGAACATTTGTAGATGTTGTAGAGCTAGTTGTATCAAAAGTATCCTGCACCACCCTTCTAATTTCCTCCATCATCAAGGCTGAAGACTCATATCTAGCCTTATGAAATCGATCCAATTTGACATTGGTGTCATTGTTGCTTGAGATTTTTTGAATAACTTCATGCAAGGCCATAAATGATTCTTTGAGATGCTTGATGTTGGTCTCAACCCAAGTTAGACTGAATTAATTCTTGATCTCTAATTGTGATGGCACAAGTTCATCAATTCTAGCACCCGCCATCTCCTTGACCTGATTTTAAGTGCTTTTCCAATAAAGTGGAAAGCTTTTAATTTTGCTTTGTAGACCTCTGTGATGACATCATATACCTGTTGTGAAGTGAGTGTTTTGGCATTGCTACTTAAAATTGTGACATATTCTTCTCTGAATCTGGCCAAAGCATCTTCCATCTCAATGCTAAAGTCCTTTGACAACCAGGAATCTACATTACCATCTTGTTCAGCTTCATCTGTAATATTAATCTTTTGATCTTCAATATCTTCTTTGTAGGACAAAAGAATTTATTGATAGTCTTGGTTAGACATATCTGTAATAAGTAGTTGTTGAGTAATGTTGGGAAGTCCTGCAAGTTGGTCTACAAAGAGATCATTCATGGTGATAGGTTGAGCTTGAGTGTTCTTTAGCTATTGAGAGATGAGGTGTGAGGGCTGTGTAGATGTGGAGGGGTAGGTTTGAGTCTGGTTGGATGGTGGTTGAGGTGGATGGTATGGTGTGGAGTGTGGTACCTGTGACTGGAGCCACAGTTGAACTCACAATTGAAATTATGGCTTTGAAAGTGTATTGTTCACTTGGTAAGTGAACCTCCATTTGAATTGGAGGGTTTTGACTAGGTTACTATCATGTACCATGACCTCAAACCCTTATTTTTCTTGCAAAGAACTGAAACTTGAATGTCCTGCTGTACTTACCTCCCCAATAGCTGGATCATTGGAAATTAGACTCCAAGCTTCAATTGTCAAGGTAATTTCAGTTAGGGTTTTGAGGGGAGTTGTTTCTTCAAGAAAAACCTCCAATGGAATTGGAGATGATTTGAGTAGCTCCCCCTCAGGAGTACTACCCTTAAACCTTGTAGTCTGTGAAGACTGTTGTGTACATGAAGGTGTATTGGAAACTTTAACCATGGGGTCTTCAATAAAAACTGATGAAACCGCTGTGTTTGTGATGATGTCATCAAGGTCTACCTCAACATGTAGCCTCTCACCATCCAAAGGTGGGTTTTGAGTGGTGATGACAGTTTCAAGAACTGTGCCACTTGATTTTGGCAGAGCTTGAGAGGTAGATTCAAGCTCTTCATTAGATGAAAAAGAAATTTCGAAGATGAGATTAGTGATGTTAAATTTGAGTGTTAGTAACTCCCCTGAGTAAGAGAGGGAGTTTTAAATGATGTGCTCTCACTCAAGTGTTTGCCATCCAAATTACTTCTTTCACCCTCTTGAGAATGCTCAAGAGGGGGTATAGACTCATTACAAATTGCACTTGGGAGAGTGCTTGTTTCAATAGTAACATGTTGTTGAGAAGATGTCACTGAATTCTGCTTAATTCCCATATTTACAACTACATATCTTGAGAAGATGCATAGGTGGTCATTTGAGTGGTCAGCTTCATCTTTTTCTTCTTCTTTGGCTTTTTGACAAAGGATGACATTTTTTCACTTGATTCCTCTCCAGTCTCACTAACTACTTGTTAGTCTTTAAACACGCGCTAATAATACACGCAAGTATACGAGTTCGCAAGTAATATAGAATCTTTTCTAGTTTGTTCCTACAGAGACTGTATTGGTTAACTAATTAATTCACGCACTTAAGCGACAATATATGATTATTATTCAATGCTAAGACGATAACGCAGTGAGGTTGTTTATAACTAAGAATTAAACTAATAATTATAACTACGAGATTAAGATTTATTGAATTAATAAGTATGACAAATATGGGATTCTAACTTCATTAAATACTTCATTCAATAGCCTTATTATTCTTAACTTAGCATGCAATGGTGATGACACTAATCAGATAACACGAAACTGATAAACGCCAACTTTCGTTGCACGAGTACCATACTACTAGACATCCACAAAATAGATAAAAGCTGAATAGATACCAATTATATTGACACCCTATATGTCTATAAAATTTGACAACATAACGGTTTAAGCACAAGTTATCTATCTTGATTACACAGGGCAAGTAAGATGGTTAAAATTACCTACGAATCATGCATGACAATACATGAACCTATGCTAGCATGGCAAGTTCTAAATCCTAAAATTCACTTTCGCTTCATTAAGAATTAACACACTTTCTTATAAGTTTGCGACGCTCATAAGACGAATACGCATAACCAATACTAGGATATCATACAATCACCACATACTAAGGCATCAAACAATTTAACTAAAGAAATCCATAAATAAATCCGTTAAAACCCCACGATAACGATTAGCCCATAATCGGACTCATCATCAACGTGGATTTCAATGAAAGCATGGTATATAAAACGTAGTCTTTATAACGAATAAATAAAACCAAGTACAAAAAGAGTATAGGTTAAACAAAACAAGAAATGAGCATCCAAGATTACAACTCAAAAAAAAGATTCACAAGAATAAACTAGATCGTCTTCGCCTTTGTTGAATTGTGGTATAGGTCTCTTGTCGTCTTCTCCTTGTGCTCTGGTAAGTCTCCTTATTAAAAAACAATCTTGAGTTATCAATATATAGCAGTCCAATCAACCCAGGAGTCCAGAAAATAGAATTGTAATAGAATCGGGATTTTATTATCCCGATACGGCGCGGCCGCGCGCTTCATCAGCGCGGGCGCGCTGGCTTTCTGTACTTCGGCGCGGCCGCGCGCTTGTTCAGCACGGGCATGCTGGGCTTCTGCCAGAAACAATTTCTTTTCTTTTTCTTTATCTTGCAGCTTCGAGCCGGCTTCAATGAGCTTTTATTCCAACACCGCCTAGACATCATATTAGCACCAAAATAATGCTAATTCACCTGATTCACAGATTAATGCCTGAAATGCAAAAACACTAGAAAACACATTAAAACACTTACAAACTTGAGTACAAATGCATCAATCCAAAGCTTATTAGAGCATAATAAAGTATCATAAATGCCACTCAACATACCCCCAAACTTGAATCAATGTTTGTCCTCAAGCATAAATAGACTCAAAGAACAAGAATTAAAAATACATGAATGCAACTAATATGAATGCAATGATCCCCATAGAATAACTAAACCAACCAATAAGCAACACCTCAGCAAATGCAATTATTCACATAAAGATCAATCAAATATCTCAAATCAACCTACAAACCAGAGACGTGCGTGTGTGCAAATGCTTACATATATAATATTGCTACTAGATCGACAATCATGACCCACTACTTATCAAAACAATCGCAGGTTTATAAATAGAATAAAAGCTAGACTCAAAATAACTTATAACACTTCAATTCTTATACCAGAGTTTTTTATGGATTCATGCTTTTATTCACAATAACACAACACAAGTATGCTTATTTGATCATGCAATAAGTGAGGTCCACAAAAGACTTATATAATAGCCATGTAGCGAGCGTTAGCTTAGCAAATCCCAGACTATAAAAGCCTTAGGTCACTAGGCACAAAGTCCCCTAAGAACTTAATAAATCGAGTACTAAAGAGCCCACTCGTGATCAATTATGCATAACACATTTTTTTCCTTCTTTTTGTTGTTTTTTTCCTTCTTTCACAAACTTCTGAATGAGTGTGTTTCGCTCCATCTCATTCAACCCTAGACTACTCATATAAATATGAGCCGGCTACTAGCCATTTGACACCTAGCCACACAACTAGCAATGAAATCCAATTTTTCCAATTTTTAAAATATCCATGTCTTTTATTATTAAGAGAATACCCTAAATTCCAAATATAAACAAGCAATTAAACCTCGACAATCAAACAAATCATGACTATGATCTAGTACTCTAGCAACCAATAAGACTTAGTGAAATACAATTGTCTCTAGCATGCAAATCAATCTAATAAGACTCAACATCACCAAATTCGACATCAGTACACTAGCATCAATATCACAAGTTAATCGGAAAATTATCTAAGGGATCATATTATAATACAAATGCATGAAACTACATGAACAAAATATCATAAAACTACTAAAAAGAAAACTACAAGGCAAAATATGCAACTATATGAAATAAAACTATCATGAACATGCAAACTATATGAGACTCACCCAAACTATATTTCTTCAACTACTACCCCCAAACTTAAAATATTCATTGTCCTCAGTGAAGGTAATAGTAAGGAATCAGGCATACCTACTGTGAATCAGAATCCTCACCCTCAACGGGTGGAGTGTCAGGCGTGTCTGGAGGTGGATACACTGAATCCTCACCAAAAACTGGCCACTGGATGTCAACACCGGTGGCTCTAAAAGCTGTCACAAGTGCCTGGGTGAGATCGTGTGCAAACCGACTATAGATATTGTGCATCGCATCCATCCTTCTCGCGAGACGCCTATACTGTGTCGAACTCAAGCCAGCTCCCATCTCTGCTCCTGCTACCTCCTGCTGCTGCTGCTGCTGCGAAGAACCAGCCTCCTCTCCATATTGAGCTCTCCAAGCTGCTCTACGGGCATGCTGAGAACCTCCTGCTGTAGTTGCTTCCATAGGCACACCACCTGGAAAATGATCATATGAATAACCAAGCCCCTTAGGATTAGGCTTCCCTCCATACCACTTTTGCATGTTATGCAGCGTAGAACTATCAATAGGAGCACTGGGAAGCTAAAGCTGCTCATGTGCTGGCCAATGAACTCCAATCGCCACTCACAACTTCATCATAACTAACGTATACGGAATAGCACCTGTAGTACCTCCCCTCAAGAATCTCAAAATCCCCTGATGTATCACCATCCCCAAGTCAATGTAATCACCCTGCAGAATACCCCACAGCAGACGAGCACGCTCCACAGTAATCTCATGCACATGCGAAGATGGCATGATGTTAGCACAAATAAATGAGTTCCAAGCCCGTGCAACTTGTTCATGCACGATGCAGGAAATGTGGAGTAATCAGTAGTGCCCTTCTTGAACTTCCAATGAGTCTCAGGCACACAGCGAGTACCAACGATGAGATCCAAATCAAAGTCCTCCGGAGTCTTATCGTTCCAAGTGTCCTGACCCACCTTCCTTGTGGGCTGCTCAATCACCGCCCTGATAACATCAGCACTATACTCTACAGTCCTCCCACTCACCACTGTGAACCCATTCTTCTCTGCCTTGGCGTTCTCATAGAACTCCCGCATAATACTCATGGGCACAGCAACGGGTGCCTCACAAAAAGAAACCCAGCCCATCTCGAGAATCATCTCTAACAACTTACCATCCTTTCCTGATGGCGGAAAACCTCGCTCCTTAACAATAGTCTTTGAGAGAAGCCTCGTGTACTCCTCCTCAGCCTCAGGACTAGAAAACCTGGGCCTCACACCACCCGCAGATGAAGAGTCGGTGGTGTTTCTTCCAACTTGTGTTCTTTGTCTCTTGGGTGCCATCGGGATCGAAGAAAAAAGAATAAAAGCTTAAGTATTTAGAGAGAATTTATGTTGAGTGTTTGTGAATTGGTGGAGAAGTTGTATGTAAGTGTATGTATTTATTAGTGGAGAGGTATGAATTCTATAAGGAAAAGAAGCGGGAATTGATTATGGAAATCATGGGAATAAGGGAATTGATTAGGAAAGGGAATTATGGGATGTGGAAGAGTAAAAATCGGGTTGGAATTGATTTTTGTTTAAAAATCCTGATTTTACCTTAAAAATGCCATTTTTATTCTTTTCGAACAGGGACCCGGCGCGGGAGCGCTAGGACAGCGCGGGCGCGCTTGGCTACTGTAAAAATGGCGCGGCCGTGCACTTGTTCAGCGCGGGCGCGCCCAGATTCTGTAGTTGGCCCTGAATTTTTCCTTTTTCTGGTTTATTTGTGTTTTTCTCTTTTCTTCTTGCTTCTTCTACCTACTAATATACAACATACTTGGGTTGCCTCCCAAGAAGCGCTTCTTTTACGTCGCTAGCTCGACATGGAATCTTGTGATCAAATGGACAATAAAATGGCACTAACCACCTCGCGGTTTTCCGTGTCACCATAATAATGCTTCAACCTCTGACCATTTACCTTGAATGCTTGGCCCGGATCATTCTCAAATATTTCCACCGCTCCATGTGGAAACACAGTTTTGACAATAAACGGCCCTGACCATCTTGAGTTCAACTTTCCAGGAAAAAGACGGAGACGAGAGTTGAATAAAAGAACTTGTTGCCCCGGCACAAATGACTTGAGCATTAGACCTCTATCGTGCCACCTCTTGACTTTCTCCTTATACATTTTGTTATTCTCATAAGCTTGAAGTCGAAACTCGTCAAGATCATTCAATTGAAGCATACTCTTCTTTCCAGCCGCATCCAAGTCCAGATTCAACTTTTTCAAAGCCCAATATGCCTTATGCTCGAGCTCCACCGGCAAATGACACCCCTTACCATAAACCAACTGAAACGGAGACATTCCCAATGGAGTCTTATATATTGTTCTATACGCCCAAACAGCTTCATCAAGCTTCAAAGACCAATCCTTCCTTGATGGACACACGACTTTCTCCAAAATGCACTTGATCTCTCTGTTAGATACCTCAGCTTGACCATTCGTCTGAGGATGATAATCCGTAGCAATGCGATGATTCACATTATACCTTTTCATCAAAGCAGTGAACTTGCGATTGCAAAAATACGACCCCTCATCACTGATTATGACTCTTGGAGTTCCAAACCTTGTGAATATCTGCTTATGAAGAAAATTAAGCACCACGTTCATATCGTTCGTTGGCAACGCCTTAACTTCAACCCATTTTGACACGTAATCAACCGCCAACAAGATATACTGATTGTTACAAGATGAGATAAATGGCCCCATGAAGTCAATTCCCCAAACATCGAAGACCTCAACCTCGAGAAGCACATTAAGAGGCATCTCATCCCTCTTAGACATATTACCCACACATTGACATCGATCACATTTCAAAACGAACTAATGAGCATCTTTAAACAATATAGGCAAAAAAAAAATCTGCTTAAAGAACACGAGCTGCTGTCTTTTCTCCCCCATAATGTCCTTCATAAGCCGTTGAGTGGCAATCTCGCAAGATCCCCCCCGTTTCGCTGTAAGGAATACATCTCCTGATGATTTGGTCAGCTCCTTGGTGAAAAAGAAATGGCTCATCCCACATATACAACTTCACCTCATGTAGAAACTTCTTTCTTTGAGCATAAGATAAGTCGGGAGGCATGATATTACTCACAAGGTAGTTCACAATGTCTGCAAACCACGATTCTTCTTCTTGCACTCCAAACAGTTGCTCATCGGGAAAAGACTCATTTATCAATGTCTTATCCAATGAAGTGGCATTAGGATATTTTTAAACGCGAGAGATGATCAACGACTTGATTTTCAGTTCCTTTTCTGTCCTTGATCTCTAGTTCAAATTCTTGGAGCAAAAGAACCCATCTAATCAATCTAAGCTTTGAGTCCTTTTTTGAGATGAGATATCGGATTGTGGCTTGATCAGTGAAAACTGTCACCTTAGTCCCAAGTAGATAATATCAAAATTTCTCAAAACCATAGACAATAGCCAAAATCTCTTTCTCCGTAGTAGTATAATTTAGTTGGGCACCATTTAGGGTCTTACTAGCATAGTAGACCACATGAAATATGTTGTTCTTCCTTTGCCCAAGAACTGCTCCAACTGCATAGTCGCTTGCACCCCATATCATCTCAAAAGGCTCTTTCCAATCAGGTGCAGTTATGACCGGTGCCGTGATTAGACTCTTCTTTAATGTCTCAAAAGCTGCAAAGCACTTGTTATCAAACTTGAAAGGAACATCTTTCTCTAACAGACTACACAATGGCTTCGAAATTTTTGAGAAGTCTTTGATGAAATGCCTGTAGAAACCCGCATGACCAAGAAAACTGCGAATTCCCTTAACAGAAATGGGTGGAGGAAGATTCTCAATGACTCTCACCTTGGCATTATCCACCTCAAGACCCTTACTAGAAACTTTGTTCCCGAGAATGATGCCATGTCGCACCATAAAGTGACATTTTTCCCAATTGAGAACCAGATTGGTCTCAACACACCTCTTGAGAACATGTCCAAGATTTTGCAAGCATTCATCAAAAGAATCGCCAAAGACTGAGAAGTCATCCATGAACACCTCCACATTCTGGCCAATCATGTCAGAAAAGATGGCCATCATACATCTCTGAAATGTGGCTGGCGCACCACACAGACCAAAAGAAACTCGTCTGAAGGCGAAAGTACCAAATGGACAAGTGAAGGTAGTTTTCTCCTGATCTTTTGGAGTGATACAAATCTGATTGTAACCCGAATAGCCATCCAGAAGACAATAGTACTCATGACCGGCCAACCTGTCAAGCATCTGATCAATGAAGAGCAAGGGGAAGTGATTCTTTATAGTGTCTTTGTTTAGCTTCCTGTAGTCCATGCAAACTCTCCACCCCGTGACTGTCCTTGTAGAAATAAATTCATCCTTCTCATTTGCTACCACAGTAATTCAACCTTTCTTTGGCATACATTGAACCAGGCTTACCCATAAACTGTCAGAGATAGGGTAGATGATCCCTGCATCTAGCCACTTAAGAATTTCTTTCTTCACTACTTCCTTCATGATAGGATTAAGTCTTTTTTGCTGCTCGACCGTAGGTTTGCTACCTTCCTCTAACAGAATTTTATGCATACAGTAAGAAGGGATGATTCCCTTGACAACTGCTATAGTCCATTCGATTGCCGACTTGAACTCTCTCAGGATCCTCAAAAGCTTTTACTCATCACTACCTGAAAGGTCAGATGCAATAATAACAGGCAGAGTAGATGCATCACCTAAAAATGCATACCTCAAATGTTCAGGTAAAGGCTTAAGCTCAAGAGTAGGAGCTTCCTCAATTGAAGGTTTGAGGCATTTAGAAGCTTTTTCATTTCCTCCATTCCAAGAGATTCAAAAGGCATATCAATTTTCCTTTTCCAGGGAGAAGCATTCAAATATTGAAATTGTTCTTCCCCTTCGTCATCTTCACTATCTGAATTCCCCAATAAGGCTTTTTCTAAGGCAACAGACCTTAGCAATTGATCAAGTTCCGAGGTGACCACCGAATCGACCAACTCCACTTTTAAGCACTCCTCATTATCAGTAGGGAATTTCATAGCATTGAACACATTAAAAGTATTATCCTTATCCAGAACTCGCATGGTGAGCTCACCCTTCTGCACATCTATCAAGGTTCAGCCAGTCGCCAAGAAAGGTCTTCCCAAGATTATGGGAATCTTCTTATCCTCCTCGAAATCAAGAATTACAAAATCAGCAGGAAAGATGAGTTTATCAACCTTGACCAAGACATCCTCCACAATACCTCACGGATATGTAATAGAACGATCGGCCAACTGCAATGTCATATAAGTCGGTTTGGGATCAGGTAAATTCAACTGCTTGAAAATTGACAAAGGCATCAGATTGATGCTAACTCCCAAGTCACATAAGCATCTATCAAAAGACATTTTTCTATTAGTACATGGAATAGTGAAGCTTCATGGATCTTTAAGCTTCAGAGGCAACTTCTGTTGCAGCACAGCACTGCATTCCTCCGTGAGAACGACTGTCTCTAAATCATCTAGCCTCACCTTCCGAGAGAGAATACCTTTCATAAACTTTGCATAACTAGGTATCTGCTCGAAAGCCCCATAAAAAGGTATGTTGATATGAAGTTTCTTGAACACCTCTAAAAACTTCTCAAATTACTTGTCCAGCTTTTTCTTCTGCAGCCACTTGGGAAAAGTCGGTAGAGGATAGATCTGTTTCTCCCCTGTATTACCCTCAGGCGGAGTGTGCTCAACAGTAGTCCTCCTTGGTTCAACTTCTTCGTCCTACTGCACTACTTCTTTCTCAGCCCCAACTTCTTCAGTCAACTCTTGAGTTTGTTTGGAATTCGCAACCTTTCCAGACCTTAAAGTGATTGCCTTTACCTGATCCTTAGCTTCCCTTTTTCCAGTGTCACTAGGTAATTTACCAGGCTGACGATTTAGCAAGGCATTGGCAATTTGCCCAATTTGATTTTCCCAGGTCTTGATAGAAACAGCTTGACTCTTGCACATAAGCTTCAACTCCTCTAATTCAGATTTTTCATTGGCTTGTTGCAGCTCGAGTTGCTGTCTAGGTGCATATTATGGTTGCTAAAAACCAGGGGGGTTGTACCATTTAGCCGGGTACTGCTGATAAGGCTGTTGAACCGCATTATGAGCATTGCTCCAACTGAAGTTAGGATGATTGCGGTTGTTGGGATGATAGGTGGCTAGTACTGGTTGCTGTGATCGCTGAAAGTTGCTCACGAACTGAGTTGATTCACTAGAAATTGTGCACTGATCAGTCTCATGGGCACCAGCACAAAGCTCACAGACACTAGAAATTTGATTTACTCCATAATTAGCCAAAGTGTCCACCTTCATCGTCGAAGCCTTAAGTTGGGCAGTGATAGCAGTTGTTGTGTCTAACTCTAGAATTCCTGCGACTTTCCCCTGAGTCAGTCTCTGGGAAGGATTCTGGTACTCATTAGCAGCCATCAGTTCAATAAGTTCATAAGCTTTATCGTAGCTCTTATCCCACAAGGCTCCTCCTGATGTTGCATCAAGCATGGGTCTTGAAGTAGCACCCAATCCATTGTAGAAGCAATTAATAATCATCCAATCAGGCATGCCATGATGTGGGCACTTCCTTAGTATCTCCTTATATCGATCCCAAGCTTCACACAGAGACTCCCCTATTTGCTGAGTAAACTGGGTAAGAGCATTCCTGATTGCAGCAGTCTTCGCCATGGGGAAGAATTTAGTGAGAAATTTTTGCGCAAGATCCTCCCAAGTGGTGATAGATCCTGCTGGAAGAGAGTGTAACCAGCACTTAGCCTTGTCCCTCAGAGAGAGTGAGAACAGGCATAGCTTGATAGCATCTTCAGTCACATCATTGAATTTGAAAGTGTCGCAGATCTCGATGAAATCCCTGATGTGCATGTTGGGGTCTTCAGTAGGAAAACCCCCAAACTGAACTGAGTTCTGTATCATCAGAATCGTGCTTGACTTGATCTCAAAAGTGTTAGCCCTGATGGTCGGTCTGATGATGCTTGACTGAATGTCATTAATCTTAGGCTGAGAATAGTCCATCAAAGCCTTCGGATTTTCTGCTTGATCTCCCATCGCTACTACAACTGGTTCTTCGACTTTCTCTTCTTCTTCTACCTTCTTTTCTTCCTAAAAAACTTCCTTACGAACTACCACAACTTCTTTCTCGGCTTTATCCAGTGTTCTCTTACAAGTACGCGAACGAGTATGCATGCACCCTCGCTAGAGTACCTGAAATAAGACAAGAAAACAGATAAGTAACAATGTCTGAGTCAGTGAACTTTAACGACCACTGATGGAAAGCACATAAACTATCAACTAACACTGTAGTCCCACGCAGCGGTGCCAAAAACTTGTTAGTCACTAAACACGCACTAATAATACACGCAAGTATACGAGTTCACAAGTAGTATAGAATCTTTTCTAGTTCGTTCCCATAGAGACTGTATTGGTTAACTAATTAATTCACGCACTTAAGCAACAATGTATGATTATTATTTAATACTAGGACGATAACGCGGTGAAGTTTTTTATAACTAAGAATTAAACTAATAATTATAACTACGAGATTAAGATTGATTGAATTAATAAGTATTATAAACATGGGATTCTAACTTCATTAAATACTTCATTCAATAGCCTTATTATTCTTAACCTTAGCATGCAATGGTGATGACACTAATCAGATAACACGAAACTGATAAATGCCAACTTTCGTTGCACGAGTACCTTACTACCAGACATCCACAAAAGAGATAGAAGCTAAATATACACCAATTATATTGAGACCCTATATGTCTATAGAATTTGACAACATAACAGTTTAAGCACAAGTTATCTATCTTGATTACACAGGGCAAGTAAGATGGTTAAAATTACCTACGAATCATGCATGACAATACATGAACCTATGCTAGCATGGCAAGTTCTAAATCCTAAAATTCACTTTCGCTTCATTAAGAATTAACACACTATCTTATAAGTTCGCGACGCTCATAAGACGAATACGCACAACCAATACTAGGATATCATACAATCACCACATACTAAGGCATCAAACAATTTAACTAAAGAAATCCATAAATAAATCCGTTAAAACCCCACGATAACGATTAGCCCATAATCGGACTCATCATCAATGTGGGTTCCAATGAAAGTATAGTATATAAAATGTAGTCTTTATAACGAATAAATAAAACCAAGTACAAACAAGAGTATAGGTTCAACAAAATAAGAAACGAGCATCCAAGATTATAACTCAAAATAATGATTCACAAGAATAAACTAGATTGTCTTCGCCTTTGTTGAATTGTGTTATAGGTCTCTTGTCATCTTCTCATAGTGCTCTTGTAAGTCTCCTTATTAAAAAACGATATTGAGTTATCAATATATAGCAGTCCAATCAACCTAGTAGTCCAGAAAATAGAATTGTAATAGAATCAGGATTTTATTATCTCGATACGGCGCGGCCGCGTGCTTCATCAGCGCGGGCGCGCTGGCTTTCTGTACTTCGGCGCGGTCGCGCACTGGGATTCTGCCAGAAATAATTTCTTTTCTTTTTCTTTATCTTGCAGCTTCAAGCCGACTTCAACGAGCTTTTATTTCAACACCACCTAGGCACCATATTAGCACAAAATAATGTTAATTCACCTGATTCACAGATTAATGCCTGAAATGCAAAAACACTAGAAAACACGTTAAAACACTTACAAACTTGAGTACAAATGCATCAATCTAAAGCTTATTAGAGCATAATAAAGTATCATAAATGCCACTCAACACTACTACCAGGCTAGTCTGCTTTCTCTTCTTTTTACTAACTCTATCCTTTTGAGAAGATGAAGCAGTTGGTTTGCTAGCATCTAGAGGTTTTGAAGAAACGTTTTTAGCTGCGGTAGGCCCCCGTGAGTTGTCCTGTTTAGGTTCTTCTACAGGATCACAGGCCATAGTTGTAATAGATATTGCACTGCTTCTCATGTCAGGCATTTGATAAGGGTAAGTTCTAAATTTCTCCAACATAAAGTCAGTGATATTTAGACTTACCTTTATCTGGTTCTTTTTATTTATTGATCCAAATAGAATTTTGGACACTTGTTTACAATACCTATTTGATTAAAATTTATATTTTCAATTAAATATATGTCATTTACTTTATAATTTAAAGTAGACATAATAAATCTAGGGAAAAATATTTATTTACCTCTACTTAGCAAAGGCATGTTTAACATTGTGCTCAGATTTCCAAGAATCAGGCTTCCAACATCAAGATGTTTGTCACAAGCCATTGAGTACACTAGCTTCTGGACCACACTTGAAATATTATCATAGCCTGTCTTCTCGCAAGTAAATGCTCTGCTGTTAGTGTCAAATACAAAGCTCCATTCTTTCTCTCTGATACTTCTTATTGAGCCTGGCCAAATTAACTTTTTCACTATAGTTGATGAAGCTTTTGAACTCATAAAGTTCCTCTGAGCTAAGAGCTGCACCCATTCTGTCTGTAGAAATACCCAATGCCTTGTTGATGTCAGCTGCATTGAACTCCACAACCATACTCTTGATTGTGCAGTTTACCACCATTGAGACTGTTTGATTATCATTTATATTGGTGTGAATAACTGCATTATTCCATAATTCATTGAGAACATCCAAGTATAGCACATGGTTAGCTGTTACGACCCTTTCCAGGTAATAATCAACCACAAATTTCACAAAACACTTGAAACTATCAGGTGCTTGTGTTGGGTCAATAAAGGTGAGGTAGTTGGTTGTATATTTGGGGATTGCTGCCCTTACAGAGTTGGTGTTTGATGCCATTTGATAATGGTTTGAATTTGAGGGGGTAAGTGTTCGTGAAAGAGAAAGCTTGAAGAGTTTGAGAATGGTGAAAAATCGCAGTAATTAGGTTAATTGAGATCTCGAAAGCGTAAAGAGGGGCTATGTCGAGATGTCCGACTATTTATAGTGTAGAGGTGTGACTTATCGGTAAGAGAATAATGAACGGTTTAAAAGTTATGTAGAGAAGTCACGTCACTTGGAGAGAACTCATGTCGAGATGTCATTTTCTTGACTCTTATCGAAAACTAGATAATAACATATCGATATTTTGTATAAATACCCAGTTTGTCCTTTTAGGACTGATTTATTCTAAATTATATTGAGAATTCAATATAAAATTAGAATTTATTTTATATCAAAAGTATTTTACTAAAATAATTTATTGAATTAAATTATTTCAGTTATGAGTTATCGAGAAGTTTAAAATTTGAATTGTAGAGAACTCCATATCCATAAGTATATCGAGATCTCTACTTTGTTTGTCGAGAAGTCATGAAAAGACTTATCGAGAACGCTATTGAAAAGTCATTTAGAGACATATCGACAAGTCATTTAGACTTATCGAGAACTCAGTTCTCTACATACTTTTGTTTTTACCGAACATTGTCTTATATCAATTTCACATATAAATAATGTGAACTAGTATTTGGACAACTTTTCTTAGAATTAGAAAATTTTCAAGTTAAATTTATTTTTGAGAAATAAATATACAAAGAATTATGAAATAATTGAACAATTTGAAAAATTAATTACAAGTCTTTATGCATTTTTAGAGTAAGAAGCAGAACTATTTTTTAGTTAATTCCTAATTAAATCAAATTAATTTTGATTCATTAAGAATTAATCTGCTGTAACATGTTAGCTGAGTTCTTTCCTTGGAATGAAGAATTTAGCATACAATTTTACGTACAAGCCTTCTGAAAGTTGCTTCATCCAAATATTTAGTGCAAATGTCAGCTAACTATTTTCCTGTTGGGACAAAAATAAGCTCAATCGTACCATTTGCAACATGTTCTCTAATAAAATGGTACCTTACATCAATGTGCTAAGTTATGGAATGATTAACTGAATTAACAACAATCAATATCACACTAGTATTGTCGCACATGATAGGAATCTTTTGTAACACTAGGCCATAATCCAATGGTTGATTTTTAATCCAAAGCACCTGAGCACAACAGCTTACAACAACTATGTATTCAGCCGCGGCTTTGGAAGTTGATACAGATTGATGTTTCTTACTATAAACCATGATATGAGTCTTTAACCAAGGTATTGACAACTTCCACTAGTACTCTTTCTTTCTACCTTACATCCAGCAAATCTGCATCTGTGTAATCATCAGCTTCAAGAGCAATTCCCTTAGGATACCACAATCCTAAGTTTGGTGTCTCCTTCAACTCTGAAAATCATTTTGACAGCCATTATATATGATTCTTTAGGATTTACTTGAAATCTTGCACATTGACATGTAGCAAACATGATGTATGGTCTACTAGCAGTCAAGTAAAGCAAAGATCCAATTATTTTCTTGTAGCTTGAAACGTCTACATTTTTTCCTTTCTTATCTTCATCCAATTTGGTAGCTGTAGACATAGGAGTAGATGCAGGTGAACAATCCACCATTCCAAATTTCTTCAGAAGATCTTTGACATACTTAGTTTGATTGATAAAAATTCCATCACTTCTTTGGCTAAATTGAAGGCCAAGAAAGTAACTTAGTTCTTTTATCATGCTCAACTCATATTCACTTTGCATGAGTTTTGAGAATCTTTGACACATCTTCTCATTAGTAAAACCAAAGATGATATCATCCACATAGATTTGAACTAGGATAATGTCATCACCATGTTGCTTGTAGAATAAAATTTTTGTCAATTGTGCCTCTAGTGAATCCATTCTTGGTTAAATATTATGACAAGGTGTCATACCATGCTCTTGGTGCTTGCTTCAGACCATAAAGAGCCTTTAAAAGTCTGTTAAGAAAATCTGGAAATTTTGGATCTTCAAAGCCAAAAGTCTGTTGCACACAGAATTCTTCTTCTAGTTCACCATTAAGGAGTGTACTTTTCATATACATTTGATACACCTTGAAATTTGAGTGTGCAACAAATGCAAGGAAAATCCTTATTGCTTCAAGTCTTGCAACTGGAGCAAAGGTTTCATCATAGTCAATCCCTTCTTCTTATGAGTAGCCTTTGGCAACCAGCCTTGATTTATTTCTTGTTACAACACCATATTCATCTATTTTATTCCTGTACACCCACTTTGTTCTAATAATGCTTCTGTTTCTTAATGCATGAACCAATTTTCAAACTTTGTTTCTTTCAAATTGATTTAACTCTTCTGGCATAGCAGTTATCCAATCAGGATCAAGTAGAGCTTCTTCGGTTTTCTTAGGCTCAATTTGAGAAAAGAAATATGCATGTAGGCATTCATTTACAGTGGAACGTCTAATCCTTATACCGGCATTAGGATGACCAATTATAGTATCCCTTGTGTGACTCCTATCCCATTTTCTGGTGTGATGTTTTTGATGACTAGAATTATCCTCATTTTCTTTAATATTGGCATGACTTGCAAAACCATCATCTCTTTCTCCCCCTAAGTTTGTGCTATCAAATTTAGGTAAGCTTCTTTCTTGAGATGAATTCTCATTTTCAAAATTCACGGGTTCACTAGTTTCCTCTTCTTCTCTATTGTCTGCATTATTTTCAGCTTCTTCTTCAGAATCACTGTCAAGGTTGAGATTATCAAATTTCAAAGTTTCTGTTTCATTTTCATTAAGGCATTATAAGCCGGGATACTTATGATCATCAAATATCATATTTGTGCTCTCCATTATCTTCTTTTGCTCTAGCACATAAATACTGTAAGCAGTCCTTTTCAAAAAGTATCGAAGAAAAATGGCTTCAAATACTTTTGAGTCAAATTTGCCAACATACTCAGAGTTGTCTTTTAACAGAAAACATTTGCTTCCAAACACATGAAGATGCTTAACCGTAGGCTTATTTTTTGACATGATTGAGTAGGGTGACTTTCCAATATTTTTGTTCACAAAATATCCATTCTGAGTATAGCATGTTGTGTTAACAGCTTCTTTCCAAAAATTGGTTGGCAATTTGGCATCCTGCAGCATTTTCCTTGCAGCTTCAACTAAAGCTTTGTTCTTCCTTTCAATTACACTATTTTTTTGAGGTGTTCTTAGAGCAGAAAACTCTTGAGTAATGCCTTTGTCTTTACAAAATTCACTTGGTATAAAATGTAATAACCCCACTTTTTGGAATTTTTGAAACACGGATGAATAGTAACTTTTGTTGATGATGCTGAATAAGGAAAATTATTATAGGAGTACTATTATGGAAATTCTAAGATCGTATTAGTATTCCATAAAGTAAATAAGTGTATGTAAAGATCGTCAGAATCCAAATTCGAACACTTTGATTTTTCACGAAAATCCACCAGATACCGAAAGAATTGAGTATAAGGTAACATGATTAAAAGGATTTAAATTCAAGTATTATAAGAGAGGATCATAAAAGGAATATAAAATATTGAGAAAGGTTTAGGGGAAACCAAGTAATAAGATCCCGGATATGATCCCTCGAACGATAAACGCGAACGAAAGTTAAGCGAACCGTATAACAGATAAGCGGTCATTATCCAAGTAATTAAGGGTTAATCAAAGAGGTTAGTGGATGATGATGTCATCACACCACAAGGAGAAGACGTGTGGAAAATGGATGACCTAAGCTTGATGACCTAAGCATGACAAGTGGGAAGGATTGGTTGGTTGATTGTGAGCCACACATTTTTCACCATGGTAAAAATTTAATCAATTTCCAAGACAAAAGAAGAAGCAACCACACATAATTCATAAAGTAAAAAGGAAGAGAAGTTGACATGCTCTCTCAAGAACAAGCTCTCGGCCCTTTCTCTTTTTCAAGAAGAAAGATTGCAAAAATTCAAGCTTCACTCCATAAACAAATCCAAGGTAATTTCCTTAGCTTCTTGATGATTACATAAGCATATCCTAGGATTTTAAGCTTCCAATTCTTCATGAATATCTTCCAATAAATCAAGGAAGAAGATGGTGAATAGTAACTTTCAAAAAAATAACTTTAGTTTCTTGAATTTTTATGAAAGTTTAAGGTTATATAAGCAAGGATCATGGTTCTTTTAGGCATTCAAAGCTCTTGTGTTGTGTTAAGAAGCTTCAAGAAGGTATAAACTCCAAACCCTAGCTTTACTTTTGAGTATTTAGGAATGGTTTTGATTGATATAGTATATGAGAATCATGATGCTTGTTTGCTTAAAGTTTGGTTGAGTTTGTAGTGATTTTGATGGTTGAATCTTGGTTATTAGTTAATGAACCTTAGTATGGTTAGTAGCTTTTATTGTGATTGAATGAGTTGGATAAAACATGAAGTAATGGACTGATGTAGTGAGGTTTGGATGGATTTTTGTTGTAATGTTGGTTGTAAGTTGGTTTGTGATTGATTTGGAGTAGTATAAACTTTGGTAATCGCGTAAATATAGCCGTCGTAATGCCCGATTTACCTTAGACTGTTTTAGTTCTTTACTTCAGGACCCGTGAACTCACTGTAAGATTCTGACCATTGCCATGTTTAGATAGTTCATGTTACGAGCTTCATTTTGATATATGGTTCGCTTGAATCCGATGTACGGTTTAGGAGAAACGACCGTTTTAAGTAACGGCATTTCGTAAACGAACCATTACCCCTCGCCTTACTTTGAAACCTTGGTTAAGGCCCTTAAATGACTAATTGGAGTATGAAACAATTATGTAAAGTGTATTAGGTAGTTGGTAGAGTACTCGCGAAAGAATCGCCTTGAAATTCTTAATGGTTAATTTATTAAAAATGGTGGAGCTGAGGGTACTCAAACGACTTATGCGATTCGTTAAGCGTAGTAGTGACCATAAGCGAACGTTAGGGTTCAATTGGTTAAAGTCTACTTTCTTAAGCGACCGGGGTTTATTTCCGACTTATGTTGTTGTTCATAGGTTATCGGACCCACTCTATGCTTAAGTCTATCCGGGAACACTCAGGCAAATTTTTTACCCGTTATACTGTTGTTGTGATGTAAATTTATGTATATGCATTATCTTATGATAAGTGCATGATTGTTATTAGCAAATATTGCGATATATTGGAGCATGCTGATATGGTATATATGCATGTCTGTTTCGTAATCTTGATATCTAATTGTTGATTCAAATGCTTATAACTTGCATAATACCTATGCTAGAGATAAGCAGTAGTTGCGTATACCCTTAGTATAGGGGACCCAAAGGTGAACATTTTCTAAACCGGGAGTCGATGTTCCCGAGTATAATATATATATTTATTTATATATATATAGATATAGTTTTCAAAACTATTAATCGAATAAGGTTTATTCGATAACTTTATTTTATTTAATAAATATTATTTTGAATATTCATTCGAGGACTTATGACTCCGCTTATTTTATTAAATAATATTCTTTATTTTATTAAAGAATAATGTTTCGATAATCAAACTCATTTTCGAGTATTCAAATAAAGATCGTACTTTCGTATAAGTATATCTTTGGTTATTTATTATTCATTTCAAGTATGAGTTTTAAAACTTCTACTTCAATTATTTTTATAGAGATTATCCTTTATGGTAATATTATTTAAATAATAACATTCAGATATTCTCCAACATATCGGGACTGATTTATTGTATTAAATCAGCATTACTCTAAACATTCTTAAAAATATTTTCGAGTCTTCAAAATGATTTTAAAAGTTAGAGCGGATCTCAAAACTCGTTTTCAAATTTCAGATCTTCCTTTCGAAGGGGATTTAAATACTCGCTTAAAAATCTGAGGGATCCGGCTCTGTGGCGTATTTTATATTTGCAACGAGGTTGTTGTTTTGAGAAAACATTTTAATTACTTGCCCAACGTTCGGGAAGTAAGTCCATCTATTTGAGTCGGCATAAGCAACATGAGCTCAGTGGGTGTCCATGAAAGTGTAAGTGGCTCAGTGGGAGTCCATCAATGCGTAAGTGGCTGAGTGGCAGTCCAGCATAGGTCCTAATACGGCCAGGGTGATGACCAGTGGGGAATTCGTCCATCTACTAGTAGAAAAGGTTACTTATTGTTATCTTTGCCTGATCAGCAAGATATCAGGTTTATGCCAAGGTTTTCTCCTTTCCAAATTCATTGGATATTGCAACTGTTTATAATTTTCATAACAGAGGTTTTCAATGAGTGTATGAAATGTATATATATATATAGGTGTATATATATATCGGGACTTAATGAAGTATCTCGTAACTTCATTTATTTCAAATGATATTTCAAAGATTGAATCTATTCAAGTCTGTAGTCTCATCGGTGTGATGAACTTTTGAAACTGATTATAACTTGAACGGTGGTAGTTCAAGTAAAATTATTGGAAAAGATATAAGTATACTGGAGTATCTTGTAAATTCATCTTTTCAACTTATATCTGGTTAATGATTATCTTATGCATGACAAAGATTTTCACAAAAACATTGAGACAAGGTTAGATATATGAGATCACCTTGCAACGATATTTTTATACAGTTATAAACTGGAACTCTGTGTATATTATGCATGGAAGAGGACTTCCAAGATTTTGAAAAGTATATATACATATATACTGAATATTTTGCGACTTGGTCGCGTTAAGATATCAAACTTGGTTCATTCTTACTTGACCAAGACTTTCATGAGTACTATGAGGATGCTCACATATTGTAAATCATTATACATATTATTTTGGTGGGCTTATTGCTCACCCTTGCTTTCTTCTTTCATCACACAACAACAGATAGACAAGATGAACAGGACCAAGCTCCCAATTCGTGAGCGGATAGGAAACGTTCCGCAATTTCCTGTAGGCGTTGATGCCGTTGTAGCTGAGGTGGGAACTACCAATAGGCTAGGCTTTCAACTTTTGATGTACCAGACTTATGTATACTTATGAATCGTAATAATGGCAAAGAATATGTAAATTTATTCAGAAACCCTTTTGAGGTGTAATGGCTTATAATTGTGGAATAAAACGACTTGTGTTATTTTTGGTATTCATCTCTGAGACTATAACTTGGGGTGTGTGTGTATATATTATGGGGTCACAGTACGCAGTAGTTGGTTGTTTATTAAGATTAAGTGTTATTAAAGGAAATGGAACTCGTAACAACCCGGATTCCACCCAAGTGTACCTAGAGTTATCATCCACCATCACCAGTGCATACTTATTTTTAGAGAAGAACATAAAATTTACAGGACCAAACAAACCCAAATGGATAAGTTGTAGTGGAGTATTAATGGAGCTCACAACTTTGCTTTTGAGACTTGATCTCTTCATTTTTCCTTTCTGAGAAGTTTCACAAACTTCATTTTGTGCAAATTCCAGAGATGGCATATCTATCACCAGTTCTCTCTTCACAAGAGTATTGATTGCTTTGTAGTTTAAGTGAGAGAGCTTTTGTGCCAGATTTTGCTTTGTTACTTGATGCCTTGGTGTAGAAGCAACATATCTTGTCCTTCTTTTTTGAATTCATGTATGCAACAAACAGACTTCCTTTCCTTACCCCTTTTAGAGCAACTTCAGCAGTCTTTTTACTTGTGATTGAGCAATCTTCTTTGTCAAAAATAACCTTGAAACCCTTGTCTATAAATTGACTAACACTTATAAGATTTACTTCAAGACCTGCAACCAGTGCTACATCCTGAATGACAATATTTCAACAAATCAAATTGTCATATCCCATTGTGAATCCTTTGTTGTTGTCTCCAAAGGTCACCAAAGGGCCAACCATCTCCTCAAACTGTTATAGAAGGGCTTTTCACATGTCATGTGCCTGGAGCATCCACTGTCAATGATCCGCATGACTTTATTCTTCTTCCCTACACAAGATTAGGTTTAAGTGTGTTTAGCTACCCAAGCAGTGTTGGGTACTTTCTTCTTCTTGACAGAGTTAGCAGAAGTAGAACTTGAACAATCAAAAGAAACAGATTTCTTAGTTTGATTATTATTTTTTTTATCACAAATCTGAAGTTAACTTCTTTCAGATCTTTTCACAACTTATGACAACTAATCATAACTTTCATATTGAATGGCATGCAATCAAAATTGTCACAAAAAAGTAAGGGTAATCAGCTTGAGCTTCATTATACTTGCAGGCTCCATACTTTGGCTCACCAACAATCTTTTTACAAAGATGAGTTAGGTGAGTTGTTTAGCCACATCTTTGACACTACTTTCAGGGAGAATCTGTAACATAGGCATAGTTATTATTTTTTTGACACCTATCTTTCCATTTATGTTCTTATTTTTCTTTCCTGTGCTTTTATTTTTTATTTCAGTTACTGGTGTTTTGATGACTTGACTAGATTCAGGCTTTTTATCACATTCAGTTTTGAGAGTAGGTTTGACATTTTTCTCTTCTTCATCTTTATCTGTAATTTCTTACTTGATGATAAGCTCCTCTTCACTGAAGTTCACCTCACAGACTTTGAATAAGGGTGCATTCACCTTAAGAAGCACCACAGAAACTTCTTTGTTCACACTTTCCTTTCCCTTATCAATTTGACTTTTCTTTTGAGATGAACCAGCCTCAGAGTCCAATCCAATAGCTATGTTAGCACATGGATTGTTCTTTTTATGGTATTAACCAACCAATGGAGATGCATTTTTAAATGACTTAAGCTTAAGATCATTTTTTCTCAATTTTATCTCTCAACACAGATCTACTTCCTCTACATATTTTAGCTTGTTCTTAAGATATTTATTTTCTTGTCTAACTGCTTCCAGACTTACAAGCTACAGCTCTAGTTCTTTTTTCTCAATTTCAATTTTTTCATCCACGTTTGATAGCCTACTCAGTTCCTCAGTAGCAGCCACCATTGTTGTGTATATGTTGTGTACTTGATGATTTCATGAACAAAACACCTTGGTAGATTTTACTTAGTGAAATTATGTAGCACTCGACGGATAAGGTTTATAGTCCCGACGGATGACTCAATATAGTCCCGACGGATGATGACTTATTATCCATCGAGTGAGTAGCTTATGTAACAATAAGTCTGTAGCACATTTCTGCATACACATTATTTAGAATCTGTAGTAGTACTTAAGTCATGTTGACTTTAGTTAGATATGCAGAATAGGTTGATTAATTGTACATAGATGATGTCTTGTAATTCTGCATAAGTGAAATGAAGTCAAGTGCCTGATTGCTACCCGGCGGATAAACAACAATGAATTCGACGGATGATCAACAACCCGACGGATGATCAATAACTCGATCGATGATCATGAACCCGATGGATAAAGAACTCAAATATCTGTTGACAGTGACAACACAGTCACATGCGTGGAGTGGATGCAAATGGAATGTGGTAGCTATTCAACTGGGTTTTCGAGAACAAAGAAGCATTGCCAACTCTATGCTATTATGAAGATATACAAAGATGATAGAATAGAGTAATGAAGTAGCATTGTAATAGACTAGATAGTTTTTGTTTTATTATCATGTCTCATTACTTTGTAATCTTGGTGATATATAAACCAAGAAGTAGCAACTAAGGAACAATATGAGAAACAAGCAGAGAAACATTTGTAAGCAGAATTCTTAGCATTTCTCTACATTCTTAGTTGTTCAATATTTGTAAGCAGCTGTGAGCATTTTGCACACAGAGTTCTCAAGATATATATTATATATCTCTGGTGGAATCATTTAAATCCACCAGAAAGTTTTTAAAGACTCTTGTTTTTAATTACTTGTGTGTTGATTCATTTAAGTAACTATTCCGCATTGAGCTAATCAATTTACACTTATATACATATTCGAGTTAGAATATTTTTAATCAAGAAAAAGTTTCAAGATTTCCATTCAACCCCCCTTCTTTAATTCTTGTTATATTGTTAAGGGACTAACAATTGGTATCAGAGCAAGCTCTTAAATTTCAAAGAGTTTAAAGATCAAAACAATACAGCAAGATGAACAAGAAGGATGTTGGAGTCAAGATCCCTTTTCTGGATAAAGATAATTACCATCATTGGAAGGTAAAGATGCATCTTCATTTGCTTTCTCAAGATGAGGCCTATGTTGACTGCATAGAAAGAGGCCCTCATGTTTCAATGAGAGCTGCAATAGGAAATGAGCCATCAGTCCCCAAGCCAAGGCATGAATGGTCTGATCCTGACATTGAACAAGTCAGGAAGGATAAAAAGGCCATGAATATCCTGTTTAATGGAGTTGATGGTGATATGTTTGACAACATAATCAACTGCAAAACTGCCAAGGATGTTTGGGATACAATACAGATCATCTGTGATGGCACTGAGCAAGTTAGAGAAAACAAGATGCAGCTCCTGATTCAGCAATATGAGCATTTTCATAATAAAGAAAGTGAGTCTCTCACTGATATTTTTAGTAGGTTTCAAAAACTACTAAATGCTCTAAAGTTGCATGGAAGAGTCTATCAGACAAAAGATTCCAATCTGAAATTCCTTAGATCTCTTCCAAAGGAATGGAAACCAATGACAGTCTCACTGAGAAACTCACAAGATTATAAGGAGTTTACTTTGGAGAGACTGTATGGCATCCTGAAAACATATGAGCTTGAAATAGAGCAAGATGAGAGGATGGAGAGAGGAAAGAAGAAAGGAGGGTCCATTGCACTAGTTGCTGAGTTAGAGAAAGAGAAGGAAGTGAAGATGGAAGCTGTTGAGTCAACTTCAAGGGTCTGTGAAAGTAAGGGCAAGGGGCTTGCAGTAGAAAATGAAGATTCTTTGAGCCAAGATGACATGGAAGACATTGATGAACATTTAGCATTTCTTTCCAGAAGATTTGCCAAGCTCAAGTTCAAAAAGAACTTTGGAGCAGCCAAGCCAAATAGAAACATGGTGGATAAATCAAAATTCAAATGTTTCAAATGTGGCTTGGCAGGGCACTTTTCCAGTGAGTGTAGGAAGTCAGATTCCAGTAAGAAAAAGTTTGAGCCTATGGATTATAAGCAAAAATACTTTGAACTGCTCAAACAAAAGGAAAGGGCTTTTATTACACAAGAAAATGACTAGGCAGCAGATGGTCTGGATGAAGATGAAGATGTCAGCTATGTCAATCTAGCCCTAATGGCCAAGTCTGATGAAACAGAAACAAGTTCTTCAAGTAATCAGGTAATTACTACAAACCTTGCATATTTATCTAAAGCTGAGTGTAATGATGCTATAAATGACATGTCTACAGAGTTATATCATTTACGTGTTACACTTAAGTCTCTTACTAAAGAAAATACTAAAATCAAAGAAAACAATTTGTTTTTCAGTGAGAGAAATAATGTGCTTGAGTCTCAGTTCGTTGATTTTGAAAAGTTAAGAATTGAGTGTAAGATTGCCAAGGAGGAATTAACTGAGTCCTTGAGGAAAGAAGAAATTTTGAAGAAGCAGCTCGAGCGTGAACAGGAGGTGATTAAGGCATGGAAAACATCTAGGGATGTCCATGCTCAAATGACCAAAGTTCAAGGAATTGAGTCTTTCTGTGATGAAGCCTGGAAAAAGAACAAAGAGAAACTAGAACCAAATTTGGTGAATGGAGTGCTAACAGATGTAGACTCGACGGATGATGAGGATCATCCGTCGGATAACAAAAAGTGTTATCCGTCGACTGATGAAAATCCTCATCCGTCGGCTGTAAGCAAGCCTATCAGTAAAGCCAAACTTGTTAAGCTGAATGAGAAGTATGGATCTGTTTCCAAGAACTTTGTTTCAGGAGAATCGAGTCAAGTTAAGAAAGGGAAAAAGGCTAATGTTGATCACATGACTGTTAAACAGTTAAGTGACAGACTTGATAAGATTGAGGTAAAAACAGAGGCTAAAAAGAAAAATAATAGAAATGGTAAAGTAGGGATTAATAAATACAATAACTACACACCTGATAAATATGCTCCTAAAAAAATCTGTGTCAAGTATGGTAGTGTAAATCATTTGTCTATTAATTGCAAATCTGCCATGCCTACTTCCATGTCTGTGCCATATCACTTTCCAAACATGAATGCCATGCCTCCCATGCCTATGAATGCTATGTCTACACAGAATATGAATGCACAGCTTGCTAATATGCCATTTGTACCTAATCCTTATTATGCTGCATTTAGTATGCCACAAATGCCATTTAACATGCCTTACTGGAATAACATATTTACTAATAGCATGCCATTCCCTGTTGATTATAATATGCATGATAATTATGTTGCAATGAATGGTTTCAAAGGCCCAACTCAAATGACCAAGGATGAATCTGATATCCCCAAGTCAAATGAGATAAAGCCTAAGAAACAGAAAAAGAAAGCTAACAAGGCAGGACCCAAGGAAACTTGGGTACCAAAATCAACTTGATTTGATTTTGATGTGTGCAGGGAAACAGAAAGAATCTTTGGTACTTGGATAGTGGTTGTTCAAGACACATGACTGGTCATTCTACCCTGCTCACAGAGTTTAAGGGGAGAGCTGGCCCAAGTATTACTTTTGGAGATGACAGCAAGGGTTATACTGTGGGATATGGCTTGATTTCAAAGGACAATGTCATCATTGAGGAGGTTGCCTTAGTGGATGGTCTCAAACATAATCTGTTGAGTATCGGCCAGCTTTGTGATAAAGGCAACTCAGTAACCTTCAACTCAGAAGCCTGTGTGCGACTAATAAAAGAAGCAACAAAGTGGTTCTCACTGGTGTGAGAAAAGGAAATGTGTACCTAGCTGACTTCAACTCATCTAATACAGAATCTGTTACTTTTCTTCTCAGTAAAGCAAGTCAGGATGAAAGTTGGCTATGGCACAAGAAGCTATCCCATTTAAACTTCAAGACCATGAATGAGCTAGTAAAGAAAGAACTGGTTAGAGGCATTCCTCTAGTGGAGTTTTCTAAGGATGGATTGTGTAATGCCTGCCAAAAAGGGAAGCAGATTAAAGCATCATTCAGGAAGAAACTTGATTCAACAATTGAAGAACCTCTGCAGCTGCTACACATGGATTTGTTTGGACCAGTCAATGTGTTGTCCATCTCAAAGAAAAGATTTTGCCTAGTAATTGTAGATGATTTCTCAAAGTTCTCTTGGACATATTTCCTAAAGTCTAAAGATGAGGCTAGTGAAATCATCATCAATCACATAAGGCAAGTCAATAATCATCCTGATTTCAAGGTTAGAAGAATTAGGAGTGGCAATGGAACTGAGTTCAAGAATTCTGTCATGAGAGCATTCTGTGAGGAAAATGGGATTCTGCATGAGTTTTCAGCAGCAAGAACTCCACAACATAATGGAGTAGTGGAAAGGAAGAAGAGATCACTTATTGAAGCTGCAAGGACAATGTTTGAAGAATCTAAACTGCTAACATATTTCTGGGATGAAGCTGTTAATACTGCATGCTACACTCAGAATATTTCTTTGGTTAATCAAGCAAGATGCATGACTCCCTATCAATTGTTTAAGAATAAGAAACCAACTCTAAATTTTCTTCATGTCGTTGGCTGTAAATTCTATATTCTGAGAAATCAAACTGATCAAAATGGGAAGTTTGATGCTAAAGCAGATGAAGGAATTTTTGTTGGATATGCTGTTGGTAAAGCATATAGAGTCTACAATCTAAGAACCAACATTGTTGTGGAATCAATACATGTTGTGTTTGATGATAAAAAGATTGAAGGACTGCAAGATGGAGATTACCATGAGAGCCTCAAACTCGACAATGTGGAGATGGTTAGTGATGACAGTGATGATGAAAGTGATCAAGAAATAGTATTTAAGGATAATGCAGAAAAATCTACTACAAATGAAGCACAAAACTAAACATCTGTCGAGTTACATAATGCTTCATCCATCGGGAGGCAATCTGCGTTATCCATCGGTAGACAACCAGCTTCATCCTTCGGTACTCAAAATTCACCATCCGTCGGGTTATCCGAAGGAGCAGGAATTCAAGATTGATCACCTACAGAAAGTTTCCCTTTCTCAAATCAAAGATCCACAAACTCAGGGGGAGTTTCTAACAATCAAAACTCAATCACACATCAAGACAACAATGAGGCCTCTTCATCTAGAGCTAATCTACCTCAACAAAGAAAATGGACAAAAGATCACCCCTTTGAGCTCATAATTGGTGATGTATCTTCTAGAGTTCAAACAAGGAGAGCAACTCAAGAAGAATGTCTGTATAGCAGCTTTCTTTCCAAGGAAGAAACAAAGAAGGTAGAAGAAGCTTTGTTGGACCCTGATTGGATTTTAGCTATGCAGGAGGAGCTAAACCAATTTGAAAGGAATAATGTATGGAAGCTGGTGCCCAAGCCTAAAGGAAAGAATTCAATAGACACCAAATAGGTATTCAGAAACAAGATGGATGAAAATGGCATAGTAGTCAGGAACAAAGCTAGATTGGTTGCTAGGGGTTATTGTCAACAAGAAGGAATAGATTTTGATGAAACATTTGCTCCTGTTGCAATACTTGAAGCCATCAGAATCTTCTTAGCCTATGCAGCCCATGCCAATTTCAAGGTCTATCAAATGGATGTCAAAAGTGCCTTTCTGAATGGAGATTTGGAGAAGGAAGTCTATGTCAGTCAACCTCCTAGTTTTGAAGATCCAAATTTTCCAGAATATGTCTATTATCTTTTGAAAGCACTTTTTGGACTGAAGCAAGCACCTAGAGCCTGGTATGACACTTTATCAAAGTTCCTTTTGGAAAATCACTTCACAAGAGGTACTGTAGATAAAACTTTATTTTTCAGAAATGTTAATGGCTCTAGTATACTTGTTCAAATTTATGTAGATGATATTATTTTTGGCTCTACAGATGAGAAACTTTGCAAAAAGTTTGCCAAATTGATGCAAAGTAAGTATGAAATGAGTATGATGGGAGAACTGACTTACTTTCTTGGTTTACAAGTTAAGCAAGTTAGTGATGGAATATTCATAAGTCAAACTAAATACATTTTTGATCTTTCAAAGAAGTTTGATCTAGTGGATTGCACATCTGCAAAAACTCACATGGCCACTGCAACTAAGCTTGAATTAAACACTACTGAAAAGTTAGTGGATATTTCAATTTATAGGGGCATGGTTGGCTCACTTCTGTACTTAACAGCTAGTAGGCCAGATATAATGTTTGCTACATGTTTATGTGCTAGATTTCAGGCTAATCCTAAAGAATCTCACTTAATAGCTATTACGAGAATTTTCAGATATCTCAAGGAAACACCAAAACTTGGCATTTGGTACCCTAGAGATTCTGGTTTTAATCTAACTGGTTATTCAGATGCAGATTATGCAGGTTGTAGAATTGATAGAAAAAGTACAACAGGAACCTGTCAATTTCTAGGAAACAAACTTGTGTCCTGGTTCAGTAAAAAGCAAAATTCAGTTTCTACCTCAACAGCTGAAGCTGAATATATTGCTGCTGGGAGTTGTTGTGCACAGATTTTATGGATGAAAAATCAATTGCTAGACTATGGTTTGCAAGTTGAAAGGATTCCCATTTTCTGTGATAACACAAGTGCAATTGCTATCACTGAAAATCCAGTACAACATTCAAGGACAAAGCATATAGACATCAAGTACCACTTCATAAGGGAACATGTAATAAATGGTACTGTGGAACTACATTTTGTTCCAAGTGAGAAGCAGCTTGCAGATATCTTTACCAAGCCACTGGATGAATCCACATTTTCAAGGTTGGTAAGTGAGTTAGGTATGCTTAATTATTCTTAAATCTTGATGAGTTAATTTGCAAGTTGAAAAGCAGCCAGAAATTTAATTGATTTTTCAGTCTAGGATGAAATTTAGGCTAAGTCAAAATTTACATCTCGACGGATGATCTTTATCCATCGAGTTTGATCATCCGTCGGAATACTATTTGGTAATAAAAATCAATTATTTTTCTGGAATATTTTATGACTCGACGGATAACCATTTATCCTCATCCGTCGAATTGTCTTAATCTTAGCCGTTAATTTCCTGAACATTATCCATCGAGTATACTTACAGTTTGTAAGCATAACACAACGAATAATGGTTGGAATTTTTACAGTTTATTTTTAAACGGCTATTTTAGGCAATTTCTATTGGTTACTTTATTTTACTTTATTATTTTTAACAGTTATTTTTTAGATAATATAAAAGCTTATTCCATTTCAATTGCTTTTCTTTTATCATTCTCAATTCAATTGCTCAAATTTCATTCTCTCTCAAAGCACTTACTCTCTTTCTCTTCAAGCTCTTATTCTCTAACAATGGCACCTGTTGTAAAGATTATGTCTCAAACTGGGTTCATTTATGAGAAGAACAATTTCACTGCACTGGTGAACAAGGGTATTCAGCAATCTGGTGACTATCACAAGATGATGAACTTTGTGAAGAATTGCAAGCTCGGTTATGCCATGCTGGAATCACCCACAATCTTCTGTAAAGTTGTTGAAGAGATGTGGACCACTGCTACCTACAACTCAATAGATAAGACAATCACACTCACCATTAAAGGTAAAGAGTTTTGTATCAATAGTGATGTTATAAAAGCATGTTTCAAGATTCCTGATAACACTATGACCTCACCACACACTGACACTGAAATAATCAATATGCTTAATTCCATGAACTATGCTCTTCCTACTTCTAAGTTAAGTGACATTAGGAGAATGGGTCTTAGGAAAGAATGGAGTTTTATGTGTGATGTAGTGACAAAGGTCTTTTCAGGTAAAGTCAGTAATTTTGATTCAATCAATATCTCAATGCTTAACATGCTCTACATGCTAGTTACAGATAAATTTTATAATTTCAGTGACCTTATCTTGTTTGAGTTAGGTTTTAAATTAGGAGAGTTAAATAAAAGAGGTAAAAATGTGTATTATGCTAGATTCTTTATGATATTAGCTAACCACCTCTGTGAAGAGATTGTGTTTGAGAACCCAAATAACAAATTAGATTGTTGGGTTCAAGAGAGAAGGCTCATTGCAGATTTGAACAGGGTCAATCATCACAAGGATGTGCCATTGTTCTATTTTCCTGTAATGCAAGCACCTCAGGTAAGTGAGGTAAGTTCATCTATCCCTACCACTATTCCAACCTCACTAATTTCTTTGAGTTCCAGTGTGGCTATGGCAACTGTGTCAATGACCAAACAGTTGCCTACCCAAGCTACCAAAACTGTAAAAATCATCAAACCTAAATCAAAGAAAGCCCCCTCTGGTATCTCCCAAAAGATGCCAGTTGAAAAATCCACTAAAACCAAAGAGGGGAGTGTGAAGGAGGGCAAGATAGGTGAGGGAAGGGGTGAACATAAAAGAAACCCCAAGAATAAGGTTGGAGAGTTGATTGGATCCCATCCTAGCCACACTGCAGTTTCCCAACAAACTGCAGTGCTTAAAAAGGATAAAAGCTCATTTCTTGCTGCATCCTCCCAAAAGGATGTAGTTATTGAACAAAGCTCTCAACCAAGAGCACAGGCCAAGAGGGTTAGGGACACAAACTCACCCCAAACTTATGCCAGAAAGAAGAAGTTTAAAACCCTTGGGGATGCACAGGGTACACACACTGTGCAAACTGGTGCAAAAGATACAGTCACTGCACCTTCACAAATTCAGTTTGATGTGGCTCCAATAAATGTGGAGTCACAGCTAAAATCTCTAGTCATAAAAGCACCTCAAACACCAAACTCACCAACAAATTCTCTGGATGTGGATATGATAAATACATCAATTCCTGATTCCCCTTCTTTAACTCTGTTGGGGAAGCCAAAATCTAGTGCAAGTGAGCATCATCTTTTAGATGATTTATTGGCTCACTTGCCAATTCTTTCAGGAACTGTTGTATCATCTGTGCCCAAAATATCTTTAATCAGCACAGAGTCAACAATAGTTTCTATTCCCAGTTCATTCATTTCTACTCTCTCGATGGATATTGATCATCAGTCGAGTAGTGATTGTATCCCGACGGATAAGCTTAACAGCAGTTATCCGGCGGATAGCAAAACCACTCACTCGATGGATATCACTCATCCGTCGAGTATCTCAGCACAACTTCAAACTTCATTTATTTCAAGTGCAGAAGATTTAGTGGTTGTACAGTCACTCTTAGGATTGAGAGAGAAGAGTGTTTTGAGTGAGAGTATGGGTTGCTCCCAGGAAAAAGGAGAGGAAATGAGTGAAAATATGCAATCCATTTCTTCAGGATTGGCAAAAGAAAGTGAGAGGAGTCCCACCTTAGTAGGTGAAGGTGAGGGTGTGAGGGTGGGGAGCCAGGGTGAGACCCTGATGCAACAAAAGAGAGAAAACGAGAGAAATGCAGGTACAGGAGCTATAAGGATGGATGTCATTGCTAGTGAGTTAATGAATGTCCAGGATGCAGACGGGGAGGGACTATCCCAGCATCCTAAAGTTGTTATAGATTCCACCTCCCTTGATGCTGAGGCATTTACTCACCCTGTTCCAGCTTATCAACTTCTAGCTGAATAGGGCAATGACAATGCAGAAAGGATGATGAATTTGGTGCATACCACACAGTCAATGATGAGAGCTAAGGATGCCATCACAGCTTTTCCTTCTATAGCTGGTGATGTGGACTATGAGACTGGTGGTTCAGCTGACTTCTTTGGTGATGGGAGTGGGGATAGTGAAGATGAGGCAATGGACATAGGGGGAGAAGTAGGTTCAAGATCATGTCATGGGCATTTTCAAAGCACTGTGATGAGAATTACTTCAAGACAACCCTGATCCAACTAATCAATCAGACAAATACTGCCCTTCAAACCACAACTAATGCCAGCACCAAGAAGCACCTTCAGGCACATCTAGCTTCTCTGCAACTTCGACAAATCCAAGGCTTCCAACATGCTAGGGATGTAAACACCATGAAGGGTGATATTGAGGAGATGAAGAAGGCCATTTCAGACAAGATAGATTCTAAACTTCCAGAAGCTACAATGCTAGACATCAAGAGGCAATTAAGGAAACATTCTGATCTTGCAACCAAGATAGATGCCTTGGACACAAGAATATCAGCCATGGAAGCATCTTTAACAGCCATTCATCTTCATCAAGCCCAACAGACAAATCTACTTCAAAAACTGGTGGCTACTTAAACCCCCTCCTCACCTCAACTTGATGATAACAAAAAGGGGGAGAAAGGAGCAAGTAAGGGGGAGAGGCTTCAAATTCAGATCAGCAAAGTAATTGTGCCTTCAATTAATATCTCAAAGCCATCAGTTACAGATAGTATAGATTTGATCAATGCAGCAGCAGCCAACATAAGAGCGGCTGATAAGGAGAAGTTGAGTTTAGTCAACTGGGAGAAGATTGATGAGGAAATACAAAAGAAGTTTGAACTTGTCAAGGAGCCAGTTAAGTCATCCATCCATCACTCTCAAGTCAAGCAAATTAGTGTGAATGAGATGAGCATGAACTATCTGGAAAGGGGACAGTCATCCTGCATCAAATCTCCAAAGGCTAAAACAATTCTGAAACCAAGGGTAAACTACTCAAAATCATCATTGAAGAACCCTTTGGACACTGTGTATGAGACACCTAAGCCTGATAAAAAGAAGCTTCTGTCAAGATCAATTGCTTTCTACAAAGATCCAGCTGATTCAGCTTCTAAAAGGAGAATTGCTAAAAATTTCAGGAATGGGAAAGAAATTTGTGTGGTGGTTGGACATCCTGAATTTGCCCAAGCATAGAGAGAAGAAAAGGCTAGATTGAAGCAGGAAAAGAAGCAAGCTGCTCTAGATGCTAAAAAGACTAAACAAAAGAAAGAGCAAATTACTATCTTGGCCAAGCTACATGCTGTAAATTCATCACAAAAAATTCCTTCTCAGCCATCTGTAGTTATTGAATCAAAGAAGCAAGTTGAACAACAGAAGAAATTTCCAAGAATTAAGGAATTGGCTAAAAGAACTAAAAGGAAACTGGACATTGTTGATAAGGAATTGGAGAATCAGTTTCCCAAGGAATCCACTCCAACTACAACTCAAGCATCAAAACCCTCTGTGGTATTTGAAGATATCAAAGTGGTGGATCCTTACAGGAACATCCATGGTGAACCTATAGTGCCTAAGAATGAACCAGTAGAATGGGAGAACATACCAATTCCTGACTTCTATTTGCCAATCCTTAACAAGCCAAAGAGAACAAAGTCAAGAGCAGTCAAGAAAGTGAAACTGTCTCCTCTCAAATCCAAATCAGTAGTCAAAGCTCAATCTAAAGTCAATAGGGGAGATTACATGTACTTGTGTGACATCAAAGAATTTTCTGATCTAAACCTCTATCTAGATGAAATAGATGAAGTGAGAGGAATTGATGCATACAGAAACCTACCTGAAAGGTTAGTGTTCAAGTACAAAGGAGGAAAGGAGATTAAGTGGCCACTTCACAGGATCCTTCAAGAAAGCCAAGCTGTACTGATTAAAGTTTATTCATCCGTCAAGAAAAACTTTGGGTTCAATATCACTGCAAGAAGATTGGTACTGAAGAAGATTGAAGAGCTAAGGAGTGTTAGAGCTAAAGATGCACTCCCAAAGACTCTAATTATCCCTTACACAGGGAGAAGAGTGCATCTAAGGCCCTACTGGCTGATGGAGTTCATGGATGACAAAGGAGTGAGAAGATTTTTCAGATTAGAAGACCAATTGAGCATCTCCAGCAATGAGACTCTTTTGGAAATGCAAGGAAAGCTAAATCTCTCAGAATCTAATGAACTGGAATTCCACAGGCAGCTCCAAAATCAGATTGAGGAAAACAACAGAAAGCTTAGAAAGAGATCCAGACCTTCAAGGAACTAGATAAATCTGCTCAGGATAGAGGAGCATCTTGAAAATGACTGTGAGCAAAACTTTATACATTTTGTTATTTGAAGCACTTATCAGTAATATCTACTTTCTTTTAAAGTTGTATTTTTAGGGTGTTTTGTTATCTTCAAGTATCTCTTAATTTATGGCTACAATTCCAGTAGACATAAATTGGGGGAGATTGTTGTGTATATGTTGTGTACTTGATGATTTCATGAACAAAACACCTTGGTAGATTTTACTTAGTGAAATTATGTAGCACTCGACGGATAAGGTTTATAGTCCCGACGGATGACTCATTATAGTCCCGACGGATGACTCATTATAGTCCCGACGGATGATGACTTATTATCCATCAAGTGAGTAGCTTATGTAACAATAAGTCTGTAGCACATTTCTGCATACACATTGTTTAGAATCTGTAGTAGTACTTAAATCATGTTGACTTTAGTTAGATATGCAGAATAGGTTGATTAATTGTACATAGATGATGTCTTGTAATTCTGCATAAGTGAAATGAAGTCAAGTGCCTGATTGCTACCCGACGGATAAACAACAATGAATTCGACGGATGATCAACAACCCGACGGATGATCAATAACTCGACGGATGATCATGAACCCGACGGATAAAGAATTCAAATATCTGTTGATAGTGACAACACAGTCACATGCGTCGAGTGGATGCAAATGGAATGTGGTAGCCTATTCAACTGGGTTTTCGAGAACAAAGAAGCATTGCCATTTCCATGCTATTATGAAGATATTCAAATATGTTGGAATAAAGTAATGAAGTAGCATTGTAATGGACTAGATAGTTTTTGTTTTATTTTCCAGTCTCATTACTTTGTAATCTTGGTGATATATAAACCAAGAAGTAGCAACTAAGGAACAATCTGAGAAACAAGCAGAGAAACATTTGTAAGCAGAATTCTTAGCATTTCTCTGCATTCTTAGTTGTTCAATATTTGTAAGCAGCTGTGAGCATTTTGCACACAGAGTTCTCTCGATATATATTATATATCTCTGGTGGAATCATTCAAATCCACCGAAAAGTTTTTAAAGACTCTTGTTTTTAATTACTTGTGTGTTGATTCATTTAAGTAACTATTCCGCATTGTGCTAATCAATTCACACTTATATATATATTCGAGTTAGAATATTTTTAATCAAGAAAAAGTTTCAAGAATTCCATTCAACCCCCCTTCTGTAATTCTTGTTATATTGTTAAGGGACTAACAACCATGCTTGTGTGAATGTGAAACATTTTTACACTAGTCATTTCAACAGTTTCATTATATTGTGAAGCATTCAAATCAATGGTGGTTAGGATAGGTACCTCATATTTTAATGCAGCTGACTCTTTTTCCTCCAAAGCCATGAGAGTATAATTTCCATATTCTTCACCATCATCTCCATCCTCTTATCATCCCAACTCTTTCGTTCAGCAATATAAGCTTTTCCTTGTTATTTCTTCATAAGTGCTTCATACTTAGCTTCAAGCTCCAAATATGCATTATCTTTCTTCAACTTCTTTGTCTTTCTGCATTCTATGACAAAGTGACTAAGTTCATCACAATTGTAACATCTAATCTTTGATCTATCCACAGATCCTGATTTATAGCCACCTTTTCCAGTTGCATTTGTCTGAGTTTTTCCTTTCCAATTGTTGTAGGATGTTTGACATTTACCCTTGAAGTACCTAGGATTCTAGACTCTTATATTTGAGAACTTCCTTTCCAGGTAGGCCATAGACTGGTCCATTTCATCCAGCTCATCAAGAGTATAATACTCATCATTTTCCAACTCCAAAATAAATTGTTTTTGAGGTTCCTTGTTCTTCTGCCCAATAGATTGAATAACTTGAGTTTGACATCAGTTTCATCTTCAGGTATTTTCTTGTCATTAGCTATTAAGGCACTTGACACATATACAACATGTCCTTGAATTAGCTTTAATAATTTTCTCTGCATCATCTCCAGCTCGTTGGTTTTAAGAATGCCATATAAGACCTTCAAAGTTATTATCCTTCTATCTTTTCCCAAATTTGCTTGGATGATTCACAGTTGATAATGTTGTTGTACATGACATTAACAAAAGATTCAATAAGAATGAGTTGCAAGCTCCTGTCAAGTGAAACTTTCTCCTTTTCCGATTCAGTATATGTAGATGGATCTTTAGGAGCAAAGTGATCGGGAATAACCATATCACCATCAGTTGCTTCAGATACTCTTATCATAGGAATGAAGGGTCCATGCTCGAGAATTTCAAGATATAGTGGATTAGCCATCCTGATGAACAACATCATCTTCTTCTTGCATAGGGTTAGTTCACTTTGTCAAAGACATGAATCTTGATACTATTAAGTTTCTGTGCACTTATACTTCCAAGATCTAATCAGTTTACTTTCAGATTCTATTATGATATCGCTTGTTAGGTATGATGTGCAACACATAGGGGGGTGAATGTGTTTTTTTGATTTTCTTAATTTTACTCTTAAAAATCAAATAGTGTTTAGGTTTTGAAACTCAACAGCTAGATAATAATTTTGTTGTGATAAATAACAGAATGTAAAGAACACAACTAATTTATCAAAACTCACTTGATTTATAATTAAATCAAATTTGTTGTGCTACAAAACTATGTTCTTGAATAATAAGAACCCAACTACTCCTCTTGAGAGAATACAAGATTTCTAGATCTTTTTGTTCCATCTAAACATAGGACCCGTGACATATTTTATAGAGCAACATGTACAGTTTACAAAGACTACACTAAAATGGACTAACACATGTTCTAAAGTCTATTTGTCTATTTCCATTTTAAGTGTATCAAATCTTCATACAATTTAACAGGTCTGTGGCCCTCCTTTGCCCAGTTCATCTTTACCCTTGATCTTGCATTCTTCAAGCTGCACTTGTAGTCTTTCCAATTCAGTGATAGAATTTTTTGTTGAGTGACTTTTAATAGTTTATTTTAATTTTTAAAATTTATTCCAATAATATATATATATAATTATTTAATGAGTCAAGTTCCATAAAGTCCACTATTTCATTAGAGTCCCTAGAGTCCACATATGTTCTGCAAGTAAAATATAGTTTAAAACGTTGCAGAACGTATTATTTTTTGAATGATGTTTTACAAACACACTGCTTTATTGAAAATCTTGCAGATTGTATACATTTTATAAGTATAACATTGCAAAATACATTATTCTATAAAATTTATTTAATTTACAGAACATACATGTTCATGTTGTAGAATATGCAGGTTTAGTTGCAGAACATAAATATTGTACTTGTAAATGTATGAGATTTGCATGATTTTATTGAAGTAAAGATATTTGTGAAATATGTTTCGCAAGTTAACCTGTTTTACAATATATTTTATTTACAGAATATAGATGGACTCCGAGGACTCCAGTATAAAAGTGGACTCAATAAAAGTTTACTCATTATTTAATATATAATTTTATAATAATTAAAATTATATTGTTAGATTTTATATTTAAATATCATAATAGGTATTGAGTTTGACTTTGTTTTTCTTTAATATTTTACTGTTTATATCATACATTGTGTCTTATCTATATGGACTTTATTAACACTTTTAGACATGCGAAATAAATATTTATATATGTAATATTTTAATAATTTTTATGTTACATAAATTTTAATTTTTGGTTTTTATAAAAAAATTATATATATATATATATATATATTACTATCAAATATTTAAATTAAATAAACTTAAATAATAAATATCTCACTAGTATTTATATATAATAATATATAAATATATCACTTTTAAATGGAAAAATTAATTATAAAGTTCTGGAACTATAGGCACTTTTTTTCTAGATCCCTGAACAATAAATGTAAATTCACAAGTAATTCAACTTTTGATTTTTTTTCCTATCGCGGTCCTTCCGTTAAAATCTGAGTAACGCCGTTAGTTTTTCAGTAACGTGGCAAATCTCTTAAGAACATTTTTAAAGTTCCATAGAATCAAAGGCAACTTTGAAGGTGATTTTGATTTCCAAATTCGAAGCTTGAGTAACCAAAACGCTCATTTTTCAATCCTCTACCCATCTACACCATCAAAATTCAGTTTGGAAAACTTTTAATTTCTGAATAGAATTAAGGTTTTGATTCGATTAATTTTTCAGTGATGTTGACGATGTTCATGAAAAACGAGCGATTTGGTTACTCAAGCTTTAAGTTTGGAAACTTAAATCATCCTCAAAATTTCCTTTAATTCGTCGGACCTTCAAGAATGTTCTTCGGAACTAACGACGTCAATCTGATTTTAACGGAAGGACTCCGATGAGAAAAAATCAAAAGTTAAATTACTCATAAATTTATATTTATAGTTCACGGACCTAGAAAAAAGTGCCTATAATTCAGGGACGTTAGAATTAATTATCCCCTTTTTAAATTATTATCTAATCAATTTATTTTCAGATCAAATGAATAGATTTTTCTTATTCTAACGCGTTGAATATTTTTTAATTATGGAAAATTGTAAAAATGATCACGTGGTAAAATAATCCTAACAGTCTTGGAATTTACTTTACGGCAAGGACTTAAGCCAAATTTTTTGAAACGTTAATCACCCGAAATACGGAATTTTTAGTTAGGGGACCTAAATAATAAAACCTGAATAGTTGAGGGATGTATCAATATATTTTCCCTTTATTTTAATATTATCAATTATTGATTCTCAAGTATAGTAAATTCAAAAGAGATTTGCAATATGAAAATGTCATACAAATTTGCAAAAATAGTTGTAGTAATAAAAAAACTTAAAATTTTGAGCTCTTGGCAAGTGGACGCGTGTCAAGCGCATTGTAAGAAAATCAAGTGAAGAGTTAGGTAACTGTGAAATAAAAGATAGTAGTATATATATATCATTTCCGATCTACTTCCGAACATACTTGATCATTTATAGAGGTGTATTCATTTAAATATACTATATCATGTGATCCGAGATTATTCATTTATCAGGTTCTAGCGCTGTTGTATTTTTGATACTAAGCTATTTTACCACTTTAATTATCACTATATGTATTGGTGAGGTTTTGAGCAAAATTTTAGCTGAACTTGTACACCCTCAAATAGCAGTTGTCTAAACCCTTCTATCAGAACTGATCCAAGCTCGCAAACTTGCATGCCTTTTATCAAAGTGTTTTATTGATATTGTCATCGTTTATTTGATTAAAATGATACTTACTTAATATTTGTTGTTGATTGAAGTGATAATAACTGATTTCTAGAAGAAGACGAGAATAAAAAATAATTAAAACATATGTTTTAAACCCAACATGTGTAATCCAACCCGATATAACTCACTTTCAATCTATCCCCAATCAAACCATAACTATTAATACCATGATAAAATATAGATAGAAAAGAGAAAAAATGAGTTTTATAATAATAGGACTTGTACTCGATCACAATATAGAGGGGCTTATATAGCCAAAAATCAAACAATAATATAGAAAATAAGCTTAACATGGAAATTATTACAATAATAAAACTATCCAATAATAATAATATTATAATATATATGTTAACAGCTATAACATCCTACATGAATGGATTCTGGCAACATCTCCACCTTGTTCAAAGATATATCCATATTTTTAATGAACCTTGAGAAATGAGCCCGATATAATTGATATTCCTTCCCTCATTGTGGGATAAATCTTCAAACCTAGTCTCTTTACAAGTAACATAATTATTTTTAAATCTTTGACATCAGTCTTTAAAGGGCAAAAGGGACTAGACCTTTCATTATTTTACTTGCTACATCACAAAGCATAATACTTACATCTTTTTTCATATAGCCTATCACATTCCCTAGTAAAGACCGATATATATTATTAAAAAGAAATTTACAAGATGACTGACTGAAACTCAAACATAACTGCGGCAAAATGGGTGTCCCCAAAAATTACAGGTATGAGGGCAACTCATTAATCCACTTGAGTAACATAAAAATTAAATCTAGCGAGAATGATTGATGAAGGTCAAGCTCTGACCTCCAAAGAAGAATCAATCTTGATAGCGCGGAAGAGAAGATGATAATCTTAATGTACTTCTCAGATTTCTCGATATTACTGAGTGGCATCTTTCTCAAATATCTGGAAAGAGACTCCTTGATGAAAGAAATTATGTTTTCATCCCTCTCATCCGTACATACGATGTCCACCAATAATAATATACCCTGTAATTATTCTTATACTATTTCATGGTTTAAGTTTTGTTTAACATCAAACACTTGACGCATTCCACCAACATCAGCTATATCTTATCAACAATAAAATAGTTCTCCAATGTAAGTACTAAATGAAGAATCTCATCACTAAAATATAATTTTGTCAATAAAAGGAATTCCAATTCTGTTTGCAATGATTACTTCGACATATGCAACGGTATCGGTACAATACGCTCATACAAAGATTAGAAAATATTTTTTTATACATATTTTAATCAACAATTATATCGATTTCCTTAACTCATATCGGCCAGAAAGAAATCTGTGCTTTTTTGGGGGTTCATGCATGTTGGCAATAAAATCAAGATAATGCAACCAAATTATAAGTAAGATTAGTATACTATTGAAGAGATCTTATATGTAGATAATGTAAATGGAGTGTCAAGATTAATAATTGATTTCTAAATCGAACCAGAAATACAAGATTTTGTATACAAATACGAGACTCAATAATTTGAATTTTAAAACTAAAAAAATTCCAGTTGCGAGAAAATAGATTTGGTAATTATTATTTTATTCTACTAGTCAGTGAAAGATAAAGAATGATGAATAGATATTTTGAAGGGAAATAAAACATTTCCATTTCGTTATGTTTTTTACGAGGAAACACTTTTTAATTTTTTTTGATAACTTTGTAATTTCTGAAAGATACGCAATAGATTTGTGACCCCACAACTCGGTTTATGACATAAAAACAGCAGGTCGGTGAACTACATATGTTAAACTACTAGTAATGTAATAAGACTTAGAGTTGCTCTAAGAAAAATAACTTTTTAACTTTAACTTCAATTGTTTTATATTTTATTTATTAGTTCATAATTTGTTTTTACTATTGTAGATTTTTCATGTGATTTTAGTTTATAAAAGTTTAAATCTTTGGTTCAAAATGACTAGGGACTCCGAAATTCTAGAGAGCCCTGCGGTTGTTTGTGGACAATAAGTTATGACCTCCAAATTCTGATAAATAAACTAAACTCAATTTTATAGTTTTATAATTTGAATTTATATCATATTGAATGCTTCGTATTACATTCGGTTCTAATAATTTATTATTCAATTTTGATCAGTTCTAAGTTCTAAACGAATGAAGTATTTTGGATCATTTTCGGTTCCTGTAATTTTTTGATCGATTTAATTCGATATTCAGATTAAAACACTTTGGATTTGTTTTTAATATGGATATCCGAAAGAGAAAAATGTCGCTAAGTACGTAATTAGGGGAGTTAGATGAGTACATAATGTATTTTAATAATAGAGTTAGTAATTTTTTAATCAAGTCATGTAATTACAGAAATATCTCTCGTATATAACATTAAAAAGTATAATACTCAAATATTTAAATAAGTAACTACTGAAAAACATCATCCAAAATATGTATATGCTTAGAACAAGTCATGCTTTAATTTTGTATACATTTCAAATTTCCATAAATTTCCGGGTCTGGTGCATAAAGTAGCACTTCCCCATTTCTTTTTAGGGAAAATTAAATTATACTTCCCTGAACTATTGACATTTTATTGTCTAGGTCCCTAAACTGAAGTTTTTGTATTATAGGTCACTTAACTTTTGAAATTTCTGATATAAATCTTTCTGTTCAAAAGAGTCTAACGACCTTAGAATAAGAAAACTAGAGTTCTTGATGTTCATATGGATCAAAACAATTTTAAAGGTGTTAGTGATATCCAAATTTAAAGTTCAAGTAGTCAAATTAAAGTTTAAATCACCAGCAACACGCGTATGACACCAATTTTCACAAATTAGTTCTGATTCAATTTTTATAAATTTATGTCCCTAAATTCGATGAAGAACAAAAAAATTAGGGTCAAATTTAGGAATTTTTGAATTGGACCTGGTTTGGGAAAATTGGTGTTATATAAGTGTTGATGGTGATTCAAGCTTCATTCTGACTACTTGAACTTTAAATTTGGATATCACTAACACATTCAAAATTGCTTTGATCTATATGAACATCAAGAACCCTAGTTTTTTTTATTATAACGTCGTTAGAATCTTTTTAACCGAAGGACTTATATCAGAAATTTCAAAAGTTAGGTGACCTGAAATACGGAATCTTTAGTTCATGACCTAGACAACAAAACGTTTATAGTTGAGGGACCTATAATTTGATTTTCCCTTCTTTTTAATAGTCGCTTGATTTTTTAGTACTTATTTTTAAGTGCTTTGACCGCATAGTTAAATTTATAATTTTCAAAAAAAAATTTGAATAAAAATATAACTTTTATATAAAAAAATTAAAAATAATAATTTTTACTATGTGGTCAATACATCTTGAGATGTGTGCAGAAAAGTAAAGAGACAATTAAAATAAAATAGATGGAGTATATTTTTTAATGAAAAATATAGGGAATGACAATTTTTATTAGATACTGAACCTCAACTCCTGAGCCAATTTATTAGAAATCTTACGAACCTATTTCTGAACTTAATTAGTGAGCCTATCATTAAAAAAGGTTGTTAGACCACAAGTAACTTAACTCAAGTTCATAACCAACTGGCTATGAGAATATTTAGGCTTATTTTATAATTCATTAACTAGGTACATAAAGATTTATTCATTTATAATCTCCTTAGTAAATATTTTACTATTCATTTAAGATACAATAGTTGTAGACTATTGCATGATAACTTGTATGTATTGTTTTATTATATTTAATTATATGTAAACTTATACCTGTATACACCCATGCATTTTGATAATTTATTTTTTCTTATAAAATTAGATAAATTAATTATTCTTTTGAGAGTTATTATTTTGATCAATTAAAATATACATATATACTAAGAAAATAAGAAACTTTAGAAAATTTTCAAAATAATATTTAAATAAATTCTGAATTACAGATCAATAGTCTATTAATAATTACATAGAATATGTAGTTCAATAATAAGATTACGTTAAAAATTATAAACGCTAAAAAATATATTATATCAATAGTAAGAAAATTATGAAACTTTGAATTTATTTTTTGAAATGATTATAAATGAGATTCAGCCTCTTTATATGTTATCGGTTACATATTACATAACTAGTTATAATATTGTATTATGATCAAGATTGTTGATACTATACAATAATATATTTGAGTGAAAAATATAAAGATTTTAGTGTAAGATGGAAATTTTAATATAATAATCAAAATGGTATATAATTATAAGAGATATAATAACCTATTAGTAGAATTCAAGAATTTGTAAAATTAGTTGATTTTGAAAATACAGCTCATTAAAATAGTGCAAGAGATTCTACATACCAGTTAGTTGAATGTTTGGTAAAAATACGCCTTTTTGAAAAAAAGAATTATATGTAATGTATATTATAAATTTTACAGTTGTGTCTCTTAAAATATATTTGAAAGTCATGCATAGTATACAACTTGCGAAACATATATAATAGAATTCGAAAATGTAGAATAGTTTGTATAGATGTTCATACAACAAAGCGTAAAAATCAAATTTAGGATATTAGATTGTATTTAACGACGAATAATAAATATATTGAATAGTATATTAAAAAAATTAAAATTTAGGATAATATGAAAAAAAATCAAGGTTGTATTAAATGTTTATTAATGTGAAACTTGAGTTACTAATGTTTGATCATGCAACCAGCTTTAATCTTGATCAATTTAAAGTATACAGTTAAATCTAGATCAATGAATACCCTCTAGAGCGATTATAATATTTCACTTATTGATATTATTCTTCTATTAAGTAAGATTAACAAATATTTCACTACTATATTTGAAACCAAACAAATTGTTCATATAAGTTATTCATTTGATAAAATTCTTATTTTAAAAACATTCCTTTATCAAGATTGATTTGATAACAGGTAAATCTAGAATATTTGAAAAAAATGTAAATTTAAAATTAGTTTTAGAAAAAAGTTAAGCTAAAGGCCCGGATCTCGCACAATCTTTCAATAATTTAAGAAAAAAAATAAAGTGTGCATATACAAAACTCATTCTAGTAAGAGTAGTGCTAGACGTACCAAAATAACTCCAGAAAAACATTTTTTTTATTGGTGCGATTCATATTAATACATGTGGGTCTATTTCATTTATGAAAAAATAATCAATAAAAAAGTGACATCTCATTTTTGGGGAACATTTTGGTAAGATATTTTTGGACCTCTAGAATTACTCCTATAATAATAATAATTTATTTCAATGGTTGGTCTATTTATTCACTCCTCTGAGTGAAATACTTTTGTGAATGAAGTTATATTTGATTAAAAAAAATGAATGCATTTATTGTCTAAGGACGGGTAAAGCACATGAGCAATATTAACTTTTGATGATGAAAATACAGGAAATATTTATCCAGTCATAATTGATCAATCTCAAGCCCGGAGATCGAAAGATTGATCATCTTGTAACACAACATATATCCATTCAGTTAATTACTCAAAATTGAATAGTTTAATGTCTTTCTGGATTCGGTCCTCGCTCACCCCGAGAATTTATGAGAACGGATACACATTTTTAAGGGTATAAGCCATATGTATAAAAAAAAGACATTAAGAAAGATAAAAAGAAAGAAATATGAAAAATACTTAAAATATTAGAGATTAGAGATTAGAAGAAAACTAGAACTTAAACTTTATGAGAGCAAAAGGATTGATTAGAGTTTCTGAAGATTTTTAAAAATTTGTGAATAAAACTAGAACTAGAACTTAAAATTTTAGGATGTAACATTTGACAAAAAACTATCCAAATTTTATTAGGAAGATTGTTGTTGATAAGTTATGTTAGTCCCTTAACAATATAGCAAGAATTACAGAAGGGGGGTTGAATGGAATTCTTGAACCTTTTTCTTAAAATAAAAATGTTCAAACTCGAATACAAATATAAGTGTTTCGATTAGCACAATGCGGAATAGAAACTTAAGTGAATCAAAACATAAGTAATTAAAAACAAGAGTCTTTAAAAACTTTCTGGTGATAACTTAAGTGAATCAAAACATAAGTAATTAAAAACTAGAGTCTTTAAAAACTTTCCGGTGGATTTAAATAATTCCACCAGAGATATATATATTATATCGAGAGAACTCTGTGTGCAAGAATGCTCACAGCTGCTTACAAATTTGAACTACTGAGAATACAGAGAAATGCTAATAATTCTGCTTATAAATGTTTCTCACTTTTGTATCTCAGATCTCGTTTCTATTTGCTACTTCTTGGTTTATATATTACCAAGATTACAAAGTCAAAAGATAGAATAATTATAAAAACTATCGGGTCTAATGCTTTATTACTTTGTTCTCTATTACCCGGTTAATAGGCTTCCTCATTCCATTTGCATACATCCCGACGCATGTGACCAGTTGTCACTGTCAACAGATGTTTGAATTCTTTATCCGTTGAATACATGATTATCCATCGACTTTATGATCATCCGTTGATGGCTTCATTGATCATCCGTCGACTGCTAAATTAAACATCCGTTGATAGCCATTTGATCATCCGTCGATGGCTTTGTTAATCATCCGTCGGTAGCTATTTTGGCACTTGACTTTAATTCATTTATGCAGAATTACAAGACATCATCTATGTAAAATTAATCAACCTATTCTGCATATCTAGTTAAAGTCAACATGACTTATATGCTACTACAGAATCTATACAAAGGTGTATGCAGAAATGTGCTACAGACTCATTATTATATAAGCTACTCACTCAATGGATAATAAATCATTATCCGTCGGGACTATAATGAGTTATCCGTCGGGACTATAATTCTTATCCGTCGAGTGCTATATTATTTCACTAAGTAAAATCTACTTAGGTGTTTTGTTTATGAAATCATCAAGTACACAACATATGCACAACAATCTCCCCCAATTTATGTCTACTTGTAGCCATAAATTAAGAGATACTTGATGATAACAAAACACCCTAAACATACATCTTTAAAATAAAGTAGATAATACTAAAAGTGCTTCAAATAATCAAAATGTACAAAGTTTGGCTCACAGTCATTTCAAGATGTTCCTCTAGCCTGAGCAGATTTTTCTAGTTTCTTGAAGGTCTGGATCTTCTTCCAAGCTTTCTGTTATTTGCATCAATCTGATTTTGGAGCTGCCTGTGGAATTCCAGTTCATCAGATTCTGAGAGATTTAGCTTTTCTTGCATTTCCAAGAGAGTCTCATTGCTAGAGATGCTCAATTGATCTTCTAATATGAAGAATCTTCTCACCCCTTTGTCATCTATGAACTCCATCAGCCAGTAGGGCCTTAGATGCACTCTTCTCCCTGTGTATGGGATGATTAGAGTCTTTGGGAGTGCATCTTTAACTCTAACACTCCTTAGTTCTTCAATCTTCTTCAATATTAGTCTTTTTGCAGTGACATTGAACCCAAAGTTCTTCTTGAAGGATGAATAAACTTTAATCAGTACAGCTTGGCTCTCTTGAAGAATCCTGTGAAGTGGTCACACAATCTCCTTTCCTCCTTTGTACTTGAGCATTAACCTTTCAGGTAGGTTTCTGTATGCATCAATTCCCCTCACTTCATCTAGTTCATCCAGATAGAGGTTTAGATCAGAAAATTCTTTGATGTCACACAAGTACAAGTAGTCTCCCTTGTTGACTTTGGGCTGAGCTTTGACTACAGATTTGGATTTGAGAGGAGACGGCTTCACTTTCTTGACTGCCCTTGACTTTGTCCTTTTTGGCTTGCTAAGGATTGGTAGACTGAAGTCAGGAATTGGTATGTTATCCCATTCTATTGGCTCACCCTTGGGCACAATAGGTTCACCATGAATATTCCTGTAGGGATCCACCACCCTTATATCTTCAAATACCACAGAGGGCTTTGATGCTTGAGTTGTAGCTGGTGTGGGTTCCTTAGGAAATTGATCTCCCAATTCCTTGTCAATAATATCCAGTTTCTTTTTGTTCTTTTAGCCAATTCTTTCTTCCTTGGAGATTTCTTCTGTTCTTCAACTTGCTCCCTTGATTCAGTGGCTTCAGAAGGTTGAGAGGGAATTTGTTGAGATGAACTCACAGCCTGTAGCTTAGCTAAGATAGCAGTCTGCTCTTTCTTTTGTTTAGCCTTCTTTGCATCTAGAGCAGCTTCCTTCTTTTCCTGCTTTAATCTGGCTTTTTCTTCTCTCTTTGCTTGAGCAAATTGAGGATGTCCAGCTACCACACAAATCTCCTTCTGAATATCTTAGCAATCCTCTTTTTAGAAGCTGAATCAGTTGGATCTTTGTAGAAAATAATTGATCTTGACAGAAGCTTCTTCTCATCAGGCTTGGGTGTTTCATACACAGTATCCAAGGGGTTCTTCAAGGATAATTTTGAATAGTTTTCCCTTGGTTTAAGAATCATTCCAGCCTTTGGAGACTTGATGCAGGAAGATTGTCCTCTTTCTAGATAGTTCATGCTCATCTCATTCACACTTATTTGCTTGACTTGAGAGTGATGGATGGCTGACTTAACTGGTTCCTTGACAAGTTGGAACTTCTTCTGTATCTCCTCATCAATCTTCTCGCAGTTGATCAAACTCGACTTTCCTTTCTCAGCAACTTTCAAGTTTGCTGTTGCTGCTTGAATCAGATCTATACCATCTGCAACTGGTGGCTTTGAGACAGTAATTGAAGGTATAATTACTTTGCTGATTTATATTTGAAGTTTATCCCCCTCACTTGGTCCTTTCTCCCCCTTACTTGGTTCTTTCTCCCCCTTTTTGTTATCATCAAGTTGAGGAGTTAGTCCTTGTGCTTTAGCCAGTTGCATTAGAAGATTTGTCTGAGACTGTTGATTTTGAAGAATGATGGCCACAGAATTTTCAATAACTTGAACTCTATCTTCCAACTTGGCCAGCTTATTTTCAGAATCTGATTCTATTCTCAGTCTCAGTAATAGATCCTGCATGGTACCATATGGCATGACTGAATCCAGCTTCTCAGAATTGTAGGTCTTCAAGTCAGCTATATCCTTTTTGAGTTCATCTACACTCAAATTCTGTCTTAATTGTTATAGCTTCATTAGATGTAGAGAATCTAGATGAGCTTGAAGAATAGCCTTGGTACCAGCATTTGAGCACTTCTGAATGGCCTGTTGGATAGACGTGATTTATTTGACCAAGGATACATTAAATTGTCCTGGTGTGGACTCCTTTGTCAAGGCCCATTCAGGTAAATCTGGAATAGAACTTGGGCCTTCATCTCCCCCTAAGTTCATACTCCCATCAAATGAAATAGAGTCATCATCATTAGAATTTACTCCAAATTCCTCAGATGGCTCACCAGCTGTAGAAGGCATTAAATTGACAGCAGCTTTATTCATTTGTAGAGATTCTGAAGTATGCACCAGATTCAAAGTCTTTTCTGCCTCCTCATTGCCCTGAGCAGCCAACAATTGATAGGCTGATACAGGATGAGTAAAAGTGTCAGCATTCAAGGAAATGTTATCAATTACAGCTTTGTAATGTTGCTGAAATTGTCTTTCCTTTTCAGCATCATCCACAATCATTGACTCATGAGCAATGGTTGGATCCACCCTTATACCCTATGTACCTGCTTTTCTCTCATATTCTCTCTTTTGTTGCATCAGGGTCTCACCCTGGCTCCCCACCCTCACACCCTCACCTTCACCTACTAAGGTGAGACTCCTCTCACTCCCTTTTGCCAATCCTGAATAAATGGATTGCTGATTTTCACTCATTTCCTCTCCTTTTGCCTGGGAGCAACCCAGCCTCTCACTCAAGACACTCTCCTCTCTCAGTCCTAAGAGTGACTGTACAACCACTAAATCTTCTGCACTTTAAATAATTGAGGTTTGAAGTTGTGCAGAGATACTCGACGGATGAGTGATATCCATCGAGTGAGTGGTAATGCTATCCGACGGATAACTGCTGTTAGGCTTATCCGTCGGGATACAATCACTACTTGACGGATGAGCAATATCCGTCGAGAGAGTAGAAATGAATGAGTTGGGAAGAGAAACTATTGTTAACTCTGTGCTGATTGAAGATATTTGAGGCACAGATGTCACAATAGTATCTGAAAGAATTGGCAAGTGAGCCAACAAATCATCTAAAAGATGATGCTCACTTGCACTGAGTTTTGGCTTCCCCAACAGAGTTAAAGAAGGGGAATCAGGAATTGAAGTGTTTATCATATCCACTTCCAGAGAGTTTGTTGGTGAGTATGGTGTAGGAGATGCTTCTATAACTAGAGATTTTGGCTGTGACTCCACATTTATTGGAGCCACATCAAACTGAATTTGAGAGAGTGCAGGGACTATGTCTTTAGCACCAGTTTGCACTGTGTGTGTGCCCTGTGCATCCCCAGAGGTTTTAGATTTCTTCTTTCTTGTATAAGTTTGGGGTGAGCTTGTGTCCCTAACCCTTTTGGCATGTGCTCTTTGCTGAGAGCTTTGTTCAATAACTATATCCTTTTGGGAGGATGCAGCTAGAAGTGAGCTTTTATCCTTTTTAAGCACTGCAGTTTGTTGGGAAACTGCAGTGTGGCTAGGCTGGGATTCACTCAACTCTCCAACCTTATTCCTGGGGTTTCTTTGATGTTCACCCCTTCCCTCACCTAACTTTCCCTCCTTCACACTCCCCTCTTTTGCTTTTGTGGATTTTTCAACTGGCATCTTTTGAGAGATACCAGAGGGGGTTTTCTTTGATTTAGATTTGGAAACAATAGTGGGTTTGGAGGCTTTGGTAGGCAACTGTTTGGTCTTTGGCACAGTTGCCATAGCTACTCCTGAATTCAAAGAAATAGTGGAGGTTGGAATAGTTGTATGGATGGATGAACTTACCTCACTTACCTGAGGTGCCTGCATTATAGGAAAGTAGAACATTGGCACATCCTTGTGATGGTTGGCCCTGTTCAGATCTGCAATGATGCTCCTCTCTTGAACCCAACAATCCAGTTTATTGTTAGGGTTCTCAAGAGCTATTTCTTCATAGAGGTGGTTAGCCAATAACATAAAAAATCTGGCATAATAAATATTATTCCCTCTTTTATTTAACTCTCCTAATTTATAACCTAACTCAAACAAGATAAGGTCACTGAAGTTATAAAATTTATCTGTAACTAGCATGTATAGCATGTTAAGCATGGAAATATTCACTGAATCAAAATTACTGATTTTTCCAGAGAAAACTTTTGTAACTACATCACACATGAAACTCCACTCCTTCCTAAGACCCATTCTCCTAATATCACTCAGTTTAGAAGTAGGAAGTGCATAATGCATGGAATTAAGCATATTGATAATATCAGTGTCATTGTGTGGTGAAGTCACATTATTATCAGGAATTTTGAAACATGCTTTTATCACATCACTATTGATACAGAATTCATTACCTTTGATGGTGAGAGTGATGGTCTTATCTGTAGAGTTGTAGGCAGCAGTGGTCCACATCTCTTCAACAACTTCACAGAAGATTGTGGGTGATTCCAGCATAGCGTAATTGAGCTTGCAGTTCTTCACAAAGTCCATCATCTTGTGATAGTCCTCTGATTGCTGAATACCCTTATTGACCAATGCAGTAAAATTGTTCTTCTCATAAATGAACCCAGTTTGAGACATAATCTTTACTACAGGTGCCATTGTTATAGAATGAAAGCTTGAAGAAGGAGAGTAATTGCTTGAGAGAGAATGAAATTAGAGTAGTTGAATTTGATAATGATAAAAGAAAACAATTGCAATGAAATAAGCTTTTATACTATCTCAAAAATAACTTATGAAAATAATAAAGTAAGGTAAATTAACCAATAGAAAATTGCCTAAAATAGCCGTTTAAAAATAAACTGTAAAAATTCCACTCATTATTCGTCGTGTAATGCTTACAAACTGTAAGTATACTCGATGGATAATGTACAGGGAATTAACGGCTGATATTAAGACAATTCGACGGATGAGGATAAACTGTTATCCGTCGAGTTTTAAAAGATTCCAGAAAAGTAATTGATTTTCATTAGCAAATAGTATATCGACGGATGACTAAACTCGATGGATAAGGGTCATCCGTCGAGATGTAAATTTTGACTTAGCCAAAATTTCATTCAAGACTGAAAAATTAACTAAATTTCTGGCTACATGACAACTTGCAAAATAACTCAGATAAATTTAAGAGTAATTAAGCATACCTAACTCACTTACCAACCTTGAAAAGGTGAATTCATCCAGTGGCTTGGTAAAGATGTCTGCAAGTTGCTTCTCACTTGGAACAAAATGTAATTCCACAGTACCATTCATCACATGTTCCCTTATGAAATGGTATTTGATATCTATGTGCTTTGTCCTTGAATGTTGCACTGGATTTTCAGTGATGGCAATTGCACTTGTGTTATCACAGAAAATAGGAATTCTCTCAACTTGCAGACCATAGTCTAGCAATTGATTTTTCATCCATAAAATTTGTGCACAGCAACTGCCAGCGGCAATATATTCAGCTTCAACTGTAGAAGTAGAAACTGAATTTTACTTTTTACTGAACCAGGACACAAGCTTGTCTCCTAAAAATTGACAGGTTCCTGTTGTGCTCTTTCTATCAATTCTACAACCTGCATAATCTGCATCTGAATAACCAGTTAGATCAAAACCAGAATCTCTAGGGTACCAAATGCCAAGGTTTGGTGTTCCCTTGAGATATCTGAAAATTCTCTTAATAGCTATCAAGTGAGATTCTCTAGGATCAGCCTGAAATCTAGCATATAAATATGTAGCAAACATTATATCTGGCCTACTAGCTGTTAAGTACAGAAGTGAGCCAACCATGCCTCTATAACTTGAAATATCCACAGACTTTTCAGTAGTGTTTAATTCAAGCTTGGTTGCAGTGGCCATGGGAGTTTTTGCAGATGTGCAATCCATTAGATCAAACTTCTTTAAAAGATCAAAAATATATTTAGTTTGACTAATGAATATTCCATCACTAACTTGCTTAACTTGTAAACCAAGAAAGTAAGTTATTTCTCCCATCATACTCATTTCATACTTACTTTGCATCAATTTGGAAAACTTTTTGCAAAGTTTCTCATCTGTAGAGTCAAAAATAATATCATCTACATAAATTTGAACAAGTATACTGGAGCCATTAACATTTCTGAAAAATAAAGTTTTATCTACAGTACCTCTTGTGAAGTGATTTTCCAAAAGGAACTTTGATAAAGTGTCATACCAGGCTCTAGGTGCTTGCTTCAGTCCATAAAGTGCTTTCAGAAGATAATAGACATATTCTGGAAAATTTGGATCTTCAAAACCAGGAGGTTGACTGACATATACTTCTTCCTCCAAATCTCCATTCAGAAAGGCACTTTTGACATCCATTTGATAGACCTTGAAATTGGCATGGGCTGCATAGGCTAAGAAGATTCTGATGGCTTCAAGTCTTGCAATAGGAGCAAATGTTTCATCAAAATCTATTCCTTCTTGCTGACAATAGCCATTAGCAACCAATCTAGCTTTATTCCTGACTACTATACCATTTTCATCCATCTTGTTTCTGAATACCCACTTGGTGTCTATTGGATTCTTTCCTTTAGGCTTGGGTACCAGCTTCCAAACATTATTTCTTTCAAATTGGTTTAGCTCCTCCTGCATAGCTAAAATCCAATCAGGATCCAACAAAGCTTCTTCTACCTTCTTTGGTTCTTCCTTTGACAGAAAGCTGCTGTATAGACATTCTTCCTGAGTTGCTCTTCTTGTTTGAACTCTAAAAGAAACATCACAAATGATAAGCTCAAAGGGGTGATCTTTTGTCCATTTCCTTTGTATGAAGAGATCTCATGGTTTTCTTGATGTGTGATTGAGTTTTGATTGCTAGAAACTCCCCCTGAGTTTGTGAATCTTTGATTTGAGAAAGGGGAATTTTCTATAGGTGATCTGTCTTGACCTCCTGCTCCTTTTGATGACCCGACGGATGGTGAATTTTGAGTACCGACGGATGAGGCAGGTTGTCTTCCGACGGATAACGCAGATTGCCTTCCGACGGATGAAGCATTATGCAACTCGACGGATGTTGAGTTTTGTGCTTCATTGGTAGTAGATTTGTCTGCATTATCCTTAGACACTATTTCTTGATCACTTTCATCATCACTGTCATCACTAACCATCTCCACATTGTCAAATTTGAGGCTCTCATGGTAATCTCCATCTTTCAGTCCTTCAATCTTTTTATCATCAAACACAACATGTATAGATTCCATAACAATGTTGGTTCTTAGATTGTAGACTCTATATGCTTTACCAACAGCATATCCAACAAAAATTCCTTCATCTGCTTTAGCATCAAACTTCCCATTTTGATCAGTTTGATTTCTCAGGATATATCATTTGCAGCCAAAGACATGAAGAAAGTTTAGAGTTGGCTTCTTGTTCTTGAACAATTGATAGGGAGTCATGCATCTTGCTTGATTAACCAGAGAAATGTTCTGAGTATAGCATGCAGTATTTACAGCTTCAGCCCAGAAATATGTTGGTAGTTTAGATTCTTCAAGCATTGTCCTTGCAGCTTCAATAAGTGATTTGTTCTTCCTTTCCACTACTCCATTCTGTTGTGGAGTCCTTGTTGCTGAAAACTCATGCAGAATCCCATTTTCTTCACAAAATGCTCTCATGACAGAATTTTTGAACTCAGTTCCATTGTCACTCCTGATTCTTCTAACTTTGAAATCAGGATGATTGTTGACTTGCCTTATGTGATTGATGATGATTTCACTAGCCTCATCTTTAGACTTTAGGAAATATGTCCAAGAGAACTTTGAGATTTCATCTACAATTACTAGGAAAAATCTTTTCCTTGAGATGGACAATACATTGACTGGTCCAAATAAATCCATGTGAAGCAGTTACAAAGGCTCTTCAATTGTTGAATCAAGTTTCTTCATGAATGATGCTTTAATCTGCTTCCCTTTTTGGCAGGCATCACACAGTCCATGCTTTGAAAACTCCACAAGAGGAATGCCTCTTACCAGTTCTTTCTTTACCAGCTCATTCATGGTCTTGAAGTTTAAATGGGATAGCTTCTTGTGCCATAGCCAACTTTCATCCTGACTTGCTTTACTGAGAAGACAAGTTACAGATCCTGCTTTAGTTGAGTTGAAATCAGCTAGGTACACATTTCCTTTTCTCACACCAGTGAGAACCACTTTGTTGCTTCTTTTATTAGTCACAACACAGGCTTCTGAGTTGAAGGTTACTGAATTGCCTTTGTCACAAAGCTGGCTGATACTCAACAGATTATGTTTGAGACCATCCACTAAGGCAACCTCCTCAATGATGACATTGTCCTTTGAAATCAAGCCATATCCCACAGTATAACCCTTGATGTCATCTCCAAAAGTAATACTTGGGCCAGCTCTCTCCTTAAACTCTGTGAGCAGGGTAGAATCACCAGTCATGTGTCTTGAACAACCACTATCCAAGTACCAAAGATTCCTTCTGTTTCCCTGCACACATCAAAATCAAATCAAGTTGATTTTGGTACCCAAGTTTCCTTGGGTCCTGCCTTGTTAGCTTTCTTTTTCTGTTTCTTAGGTCTTATCTCATTTGACTTAGGAATTTCATATTTATCCTTAGTCATTTGGATTGGACCTTTGAAACCATTCATTGCAACATAATTATCATGCATATTATGACTAACAGGAAATGGCATGCTTGGTGTAAATATATTATTCCAGTAAGGCATGCTAAATGACATTTGTGGCATACTATATGCAGCATAATAAGGATTAGGTGCAAATGGCATATTAGCAAACTGTGCATTCATGTTCTGTGTAGGCATAGCATTAACAGACATGGGAGGCATTGAATTCATGTTAGGAAATTGAGACTGAACAGACTTGGGAGTAGGCATGGCAGATTTGTAATCAACAGATAAATGATTTATACTACAACACTTGACACAGATTTTTCTAGGAGCCTATTTATCAGGTGTGTAGTTATTGTGTTTGTTAATTCCTACTTTACCATTCCTATTATTTTTCCTTTTAGTCTCTGTTTTTACCTCAATTTTCTCAAGTCTGTCACTTAACTGTTTGACAGTCATGTGACCAACATTAGCCTTTTTCCCTTTCTTAACTTGACTTGACTCTCCTGAAACAAAGTTCTTGGAAACAAACCCATATTTCTCATTCAGCTTTATTAGTTTGGCTTTGCTAATGGGCTTGCTCACAGCCGACGGATGAGGATTTTCATCATTCGACGGATAACACTTTTTGTTATCCGACGGATAGTCCTCATCATCCGTCGAGTCTACATCTGTTAGCACTTCATCTACCAAATTAGGTTCTAGTTTCTCTTTGTTCTTTTTCCAGGCTTCATCACAAAAAGACTCAATTCCTTGAACTTTGGTGATTCGAGCATGGACATCCCTGGATGTTTTCCATGCTTTAATCACCTCTTGTTCACGCTCGAGCTGCTTCTTTAAAATCTCTTCCTTTTTCAAGGACTCAGTTAATTCCTCCTTGGCAATCTTACACTCAATTTTTAATTTTTCAAAATCAATAAACTGAGACTCAAGCACATTATTCCCTCACTTAAAAACAAATTGTTTTCTTTGATTTTAGCATTTTCTTTAGTAAGAGACTTAAGTGTAACACGCAAATGATATAATTCTGTAGACATGTCATTTATGGCATCATTACACTCAGCTTTAGATAAATGTGCAAGGTTTGTAGTAATTACCTGATTGCTTGAGGAACTTGTCTCTGTCTCATCAGACTTGGCCATTAGGGCTAGATTGACATAGCTGACATCTTCATCTTCATCCAGACCATCTGCTGCCCAGTCATTTTCTTGTGTAATAAAAGCCATTTCCTTTTGTTTGAGTAGATCAAAGTATATTTGCTTATAATCTACAGACTCAAACTTTTTCTTACTGGAATCTGACTTTCTGCACTCATTGGCAAAATGCCATGCCAAGCCACATTTGAAACATTTGAATTTTGACTTATCCACCATGTTTCTATTTGGCTTGGCTGCTCCAAAGTTCTTCTTGAACTTGAGCTTGGCAAACCTCCTAGAAAGAAATGCTAGGTGCTCATCAATGTCCTCCATGTCATCTTGGCTCAATGAATCTTCACTTTCTACTGCAAGCCCCTTGCCCTTGTTCTCACAGACCTTAGAAGTTGATTCAACAGCTTCCATCTTCACTTCCTTCTCCTTTTCCAACTCAGCAACTAGTGCAATGGATCCTCCTTTCTTCTTTCCTCTCTCCATCCTTTCATCCTGCTTTATTTCAAGCTCATAGGTTTTCAGGATGCCATACAGTCTCTCCAAAGTAAACTCCTTATAATCTTGTGAGTTTCTTAATGAGACTGTCATTGGTTTCCATTCCTTTGGAAGATACTAAGGAATTTCAGATTAGAGTCTTTAGTCTGATAGACTCTTCCATGCAACTTAAGAGCATTTAGTAGTTTTTGAAACCTACTAAAAATGTCAGTGAGAGACTCACTTTCCTCATTGTGAAAATGCTCATATTGCTGAATCAAGAGCTGCATCTTATTTTCTCTAACTTGCTCGGTGCCATCACAGATTATCTGTATAGTATCCCGGACTTCCTTGGCAGTTTTGCAGTTGATAATGTTGTCAAAAATGTATGCATCAACTCCATTAAACAGAATATTCATGGCCTTTTTATCCTTCCTAACTTGTTCAATGTCAGGATCAGACCATTTGTGCCTTGGCTTGGGAAATGATGGCTCATTTCCTGTTGCAGCTCTCATTGGAACATGAGGGCCTCTTTCTATGCAGTCCACATAGGCCTCATCTTGAGAAAGCATATGAAGATGCATCTTTACCTTCCAATGATGGTAATTATCTTTATCTAGAAAAGGAATCTTGACTCCAACATCCTTCTTGTTCATCTTGCTGAATTGTTTTGATTTTTAAACTCTTTGTAGATTAAGAGCTTGCTCTGATACCAATTGTTAGTCCCTTAACAAAATAGCAAGAATTACAGAAGGGGGGTTGAATGAAATTCTTGAACCTTTTTCTTAAAATAAAAATGTTCAAACTCGAATACAAATATAAGTATTTTGATTAGCACAATGCGGAATAGAAACTTAAGTGAATCAAAACATAAGTAATTAAAAACAAGAGTCTTTAAAAACTTTCTGGTGGATTTAAACAATTCCACAAGAGATATATATATATTATATCGAGAGAACTCTGTGTGCAACAATGCTCACAGCTGCTTACAAATTTAAACTACTGAGAATATAGAGAAATGCTAATAATTCTGCTTACAAATGTTTCTCACTTTTTGTATCTCAGATCTCGTTTCTATTTGCTACTTCTTGGTTTATATATTACCAAGATTACAAAGTCAAAAGATAGAATCATTATAAAAACTATCGGGTCTAATGCTTTGTTACTTTGTTCTCTATTACCCGGTTAATAGGCTTCATCATTCCATTTGCATACATCCCGACGCATGTGACCAGTTGTCACTGTCAACAGATGTTTGAATTCTTTATCCGTTGAATACATGATTATCCGTCGACTTTATGATCATCCGTTGATGTCTTCATTGATCATCCATCGACTGCTAAATTAAATAACCGTTGATAGCCATTTGATCATCCGTCGATGGCTTTGTTAATCATCCGTCGGTAGCTATTTTGGCACTTGACTTTAATTCATTTATGCAGAATTACAAGACATCATCTATGTACAATTAATCAACCTATTCTGTATATCTAGTTAAAGTCAACATGACTTATATGCTACTACAGAATCTATACAAAGGTGCATGCATAAATGTGCTACAGACTCATTATTACATAAGCTACTCACTCGATGGATGATAAATCATTATCCGTCGGGACTATAATGAGTTATCCGTCGGGACTATAATTCTTATCCGTCGAGTGCTACATTATTTCACTAAGTAAAATCTACTTAGGTGTTTTGTTTATGAAATCATCAAGTACACAACATATGCACAACAAGTTATAGTTTCTTTAGGCCTTGTTTGGATTGGGGATTGGGGAGGGAGAGGTTGGGTTGGGTTGGGTGGGGTTCAAATATCCTAACACTCGTTTGGAAAAAAATTAAAGAGGGGGCTAGGCTGTCAGAGGTTTGCCGGGTGTTGTAGAGGGTTGGGGTCAAATAGAAAAAAAAGAGAGTTTGAACACCCCAAACCGGGGTCTTGGAAATGTCATGCGTCTTTGTACCGCTGAGTCCGCTGACAATGTACCGTTGTTTCTCATTTTTATTTATTTTTATATTTTTTTAGTAATCGTTTGTTTATGGTAAGTTACTTACATACATAACTTGTAAGGTACTTGTTAGTTTATTTTCTTTATTACTACGATACGCACGCGATGTCTAATGTTTGGAGAATCAACTCTTTATTTTATTTATAATTTAAAATATATATTAGCACATGTATAAACTTAGTTATTCTGGAAACGCTATGTTAATTTGGAGCATTTATAACTGTTTATGGAGAATCCATGTTTCAACCATTTATTCATCAAAGTATCCTGTATAAAAAATTTGTTCATTTAAGTTCATTTATATTGCATTTTTTAAAACATAAGAGAATGTCTAAAAATTAAGAGATATAAATCTATACCTTCTCATAAGATCATTAACACAGGCATAATCAATGTTGATAAAAATGTCGGAGGACACACATGTGCTGATTTATTTTGAACCTGAGTCAAAGAAACATACATTACTCATATTACATATATAAGATAAATTGCTTCTGCAACATATTAGAAGTTTAAGCAATAATAAGTATTTAAATACTGATAAATGCACAAACATCAAAAATTGCAGGATTTGACAAATGGACATTATCACAACAGTTGGATAAGAATTGCATCATTGGAACAAAAGGTGCAGGATTGTGGACATGTTCATCCCAAGCCACAACTAAAACATGATTGCTTTAGAAAAACACTAACAACTAAAAAGCATGTACACTTTTGGTATAGAATATAAGTATGAAAATAAGTATATTGAACAAAAATACATTGAAAAACAATGGGAAATTAATGGTGCACGGAATTGATTATTACGTTTTATAAAAATCTTATCAGATTACATTTTCGCTTATTTTTCCTCCTCGCTATATTTAAAACTGAAAAAAAATATTTTACTGTCATTTGACTCTTAGGCATTCAAATTAATCAAAATCTTAGTTGTCACATTTGAAGTTTATGCATATTAACCGATAAAAATTTGACCCAAGTTTATTAAAAATTTATAATTGAGCTTTAACAAAATAAGTATATTTTTGGAAAGTATATTTAATCTAATTTATACTTTAATTTTTTAAATAATAGAATAATAAATAATTAATATTTGAACAAAAAATGGTCAATTTGACTAAAAAATGAAGTGTGACAACTACAAAGGAAATGAGGGAATATAACCCAAAAACTGTTAAATGTGCAATCAGTACTTGATACATCTGCACAACCCAAAAATTGTTAAATGTGCAATCAATACTTGATACATCTGCACACACCCCTTAAATTGGATATTAAGTAAATGGGTTGTTGGTTGAGTGTTGAATTACTTAACCAATTACTATTACTAATACTGATCATTTCATTTCCTCAAAAAAATACTGATCATTTCATTGTCTTTGTAATAGTTGATTTACATATTGGTCTTGTTTGTGTATTGAAGTGTGAAAACCCTAATTTCAAAGATGTAAGTTGTTTATTTCATATATTATTTCATTGTTGTTGCATATATATATACATATGTTAGATTGATCATTGAATATCATTTGCTGCAGAAATGGATTTAAAAGAAATTCAGATTTATTTTGTTTGTCCAAATTCATATGTTATCTACAGAAATGGTGAATTGGTATGTATTGTCATATCTTAATGGAATTTGATCAAATTTTTCTTGGTCTTTATGTGATAATTTTAATTATTAGGGTAATTATTTGGTTTATTTCAATGCAATGTCTATCACTGTCGTTTTACGTAGACTATGGTAGTCACCTGTCTAGCGAGGTTAAGTTGAAGGGACCTTTGGAGATTGTTTGGACTAAAAAATATGTCAAAAAATCAAGAAGCATCAAAGATTTATCGAAAGTGATGACCTTTTACGTAATCAAGCCCTGCCACAAGGTTCTAATGGAATATGTAGGAGGAGCTCAATTTAATTTTCAGGTATATAATCCATATGCACTGGAAATGAAATATGCGGAAGTTGAATGGAATTCTGATTTGGTATGGACTGATACCGATCTAGAAAAATTCATTACCATTTTTTCTTATAACGCTACTTGTAATTTTAGCACTGTTCATCATCTGTTAATTGAAGAAGAACATATGTTGGGAACTATATTCACAGAGGTAAACATGACAGTGTGAAAAAAATAGATTCTTATTAAAATGGTTTTTCATATTGTGTTGAGCCTAATAGTTTTGTACGGTCCATGTTATGAATTGTGATGTTTGTGAGAAAATTGGTTTATGTGAAAAATCTCCAGTAATAATATTTTATTTTGAAGATCAAGAATTGTAAATTCCTTTTTGTGGATAAACATACTATTAGAAACACACGACAACGAAGACTGTGTATTGGTGTTGTGTTTATCAAGTTGAAGGACATTGGGAGATGAATTGTTTCTCGCGTTTTTCTGCAATGAACCTGCAAATGAAGTTATACAAACATCAGAAGTCATACAAACAAAATATATATATAAGCCAACATGAGCACCAACCAATTGGAGATACATTCTCCTTGTCCTTGGACAGATTTGGCATGTTAATCATTCTGCTATGTAAAAACCTATCGAAGTCATGACACAATAAATAGTAAACAAATTTAAAAATGAAGTTCAAAAAAAAGTACTCTAAATTGAATTAGAGTTGAGTTGTTAACTGAGAATACATAGTGGCCGACATTAATATGTAGGTGGCATGTACATATTTTCCGTAGTCAATTCTGTACACCTACCATCACTCTAATACAATTATTGAATTCTTCTCTTTCCAACCCCTACATCCAAATAAATTAAGGGTTCAACCTAACCCAACCCAACCCATCCCATCCCAACCTAGCCTAACCCGTCCTAACCCAACCCCTCATCTCTCAACCTCCCATCCAAATAAGCCCTTAGTATCATTCTTGAAGAATTGGAAATAAGGCATGCGTACAAATATTATAAAAAATCATCCTAATTAGACAACACCCACAAAATACTATAATATATTCATGAGTCACGACAAAGTTAAAAATTATTGTGCACATTTTCAATACTACTCATATCAGATTCCAAATTTCATATTTCTTTATACAACATTATTCACACGATAAAAAATCCCCACGGGTTATATGCTAGTTTCTTCCTTAAAATCCCCACGATAAAAAAAACCGCGGACCAATGACAACTTTCTACTTCAAGTCGCAGCTTATCTTTCTCAAGTCTTTCAACATTCTTGGTGCATACGATCAATTAAGAAGTCATGGACCAATGACAACCCCACAAGATAAGCCATTTAGGCCATTCTAGCAAGGTATTTTGGTCTCAAAAAAAGATTAAAGCATCTTAACCAAAATAATATAAAAATTTTAATTATACTTTAGAAGGCAATAAGTTTCGATGTATTAGGTGTATCACAAAACAATGTTCTAAACAATATAGTAAAAATGAAGAGGAAAAAATATGCAACACCGCAACAGTTAAATGATGCTAAAGTTGGATTTGCTAAAACTTTTTTTAAAAATAATTAGAATCCTATTCAAAATTACAAAAAAAAACTAACATAATTAATTTATCAATATAATAAGCTGCAAATATTTTAATAATATAGATGCTCATAAAGGAGTCACAAATATAAAACAATGGTTCAGCAATGTACACTTCATATTAATAAAATTCCTCATCCCATTATTCTGTTTTTCAAGCTAATAATTCATGCATGCACATGATAGAGATGTTCAAAAAATCCCAATCCCGAAATCCGATCCGATCTGATCCGGATAAAAGCCCGAAAAGTCCATCCCGGTTTGGCCCGGCCCGCGGGCCTTAAATAGGCCTCCTTTTTCTCGAAAATCCGGCCCGACCCGAAAAGCCCAGATCTAAAAAAGCTCGGATAAAAGCCCAGATAAAAGCTCGGTTCGGCCCGGATAAAAGCCCAAGCTTTTTGAAAAGCCCGATTAAAAAACCGAACTTTTTATATAAAATTTGGAAATATACAATACTTTGTATGATTTTAAAATATTATATTATAATATTATAAGCAATTAAGGTATATATGATTATATATATATATTAAAAATATTATTTATTGACTTAATTGCATAAAAATGGCCTCAGTTATAATTTTTTTGCACAAAAATGACCAACATATAATAATAATGATGTGTATGACTTACATATCATTTTCTTGGCACCCGATCGCATTACGTTAATTGTCATTAACAGACGTTAGATATTGAGAGGAATTGAAAAAAAAACGTGTAACTACTATTTTAACTATATATTTATATACATGCCCTAACGGAAATATGAAGACAGCAGGCGGAATCGTGAACAAAAATCAACCCCCAGGCTGGTTACCATGAACAGTTGTGAAGACAAGCTATTTCCAAACCGGCATTACAATTTTTGAAAGTATAATTGGTACAAAGCAACTTCCATCAGCACGACTCCAATGCTCAAAGGTGTAGCCTCAATGATTAAGATATTTAAACTACCAAAATGGAAGCCACTGCTCCTACCAATGTGCTCCATAAAACAGCTGCTTCCAAGATTTTTATACCTGCACAAATTTCATGTCTTTTGCACACCCTCTTGAAAATATTAGTTACCTTTAAAATATTACAGCCTTCAAGAAGTATAATACATTGAGATTTCCATTCTCCACTTCAGTATCATGTAAACATTGGATGACAAGCTGCTCACAATGTTCACACTGTTCGATTCACTTCCTCGAATTTCTTGATGTCAACAACTTTACAGAGTTTTGTCCCATTTCCCTAGTCGACATCAATTTGAACATTTTCCTCATAAGAGAGCATATGTATGGCATCCTATATTGCAACACGAAGCAATCCATTATTTTTACCTCATTGATGCCACGACATGGAATAAGCCTATCTAAGTCAGGTAAGAGGTGATATATCCTATTTTGAAACAAATAATCACCTCCAATAACGCATCTTCCATTATATTAAAGTAAGCTTTGATTGTTGATACGAGATTAAATGAATTATACCTACTAATTCAGGAATTACAAGATATAGGGTTCAAAATTAGAAAGATTACGATCATTTTGATGATTGATGCATATGCTTAAGCTGGTGACATATTTGACTTTGAGGTTAAGAAAATATAAAATAAAATGAAGGTGGAAGGGTACTTTCCTACCATACACTTTATAGATTTATGATCATACTATTCTCCAAGGGAAGGCGCGTAAATGATATAGAAGCAATGATTTCTGAGATGGGGGAAACGAAGGGAGATGGTCTAGAGCCAAATTACATGGCATGGACTTGCTTTGTTAGGGTTTCCAGTTTATTCCAGAATACAAGTGAAGCCCGAACTATCCTAAGTGTTATAAGAGATGCGAGATTTAAAATTTCAATCAAGTACGTCGTGATTGATTTACTTGTTGAAGTTAATCTCAAAGTTTATTTAAATTTAAATGTTGATTTATTTGTATTTGTTTTATTTAGTTTTCAGCACGTTGTTAGGAAGGAGAATAAGTCAAGTAGTTGTTGCATGAGTTTAGGAGCACTCCTGATCGTGTGCAAAAGTTTAGCTGTTAGTTTTGCAGTTTCCTAGTAGGAGCATGCTTCTTAAAATAGTTGTATCTCTCATTCATAAATAAGCGAGCCAATACAAACATTTTCTAGCAACCTTCTTGTCTATTCAATATTCTGCAATACATTGTTTAGGTTAAGAAGTGGTATCAGAGCAAAGGAGGTCTTGGCTGACGTACAAACACTGAGATGGATGTGAAAGACGCAAATAAACTCAAGATAGGAGGCTCATATGGCTTAAGCTACCCATTGCTGGCAAGGAGCAATTATACAGCGTGGGCACTTAAGATGAAGGTCGTAATGCAAGCCCAGGGAGTGTGGTCTGCAATTGAGCCAAGTGATCCCAAAGTTGATGTGGAGGAGAAGATTGACAAGGTGGCACTAGCAATGATCTACCAGGGCATTCCTGAAGACGTGTTACTTTCAATCGCCAATAAGAAGACAGCAAAGGAGTCATGGGACATGATTAAGACGCTTTGCCAAGGGGCTGACAAAGCTAAGAAAGCTCGAGTTCAGACATTGAAATTTGAATTTGAAATGTTAAGCATGAATGAAACGAACAGGTTGAGGACTTTCACCTGAGAATGAATGGGTTAGTCACAAATATTCAGGCACTAGGAGAAGTGATGGAGGAATCGTACGTAGTCAAGAAATTACTCCGTGCAGTCCCTGCAAAATTCGTACAGATAACCTCCACCTTGGAGCAATTTGGCGATATGGAGACTATGACAGTGGAGGAGGCTGTAGGGTCACTCAAGGCACATGAAGAACGGATTAAGGGAAAGACAGATGTCAAGGAACAACAGCTCATGCTAACGGAAGAAGAATGGATGAGACGTGAAGGAGGTGAGAAGAAATTATTACTCACACGAGAAGAATAGATGAAACGGAATAGTGGTGGAGATAGGACTGTGAAGCCACGAGGTCGTGGGAAATTCCACAAAAGCACCATTAAGTGCTATAACTGCAATGTCTATGGCCATTTTGCCTCAGAGTGCAGAAAACCACGGAGGACCAGAGGAACCCAGGAGCTGGAGGCGAACATGGCTGCTGTAGACGACGACGAACCTGCCCTGCTCTTGGCCAAACATAAAAAATCAGGTTTGTTGCTGAATGAGGACAAGGTTTACTCTAATCAGCTACCTAGAAACGGAGAAGGAGCATGTGAATCAAATGTCTGGTACCTTGATAATGGCGCGAGTAATCATATGACGGGTGCAAGAAATAAATTCATTGAGCTGGATGACAGTATCTCTGGTCAAGTTCGGTTTGGAGATGGTTCAGTGGTGGAAATAAAGGGAAAGGGAACGGTTCAGATGCTGAGAAACAATTAAACGAGGTATACTAGATCCCATATTTACGAAGTAATATCATATCGTTGGGGCAATTTTCTGAAACAGGAAATAGAGTGGAGCTAAAGGGGGAGTTTTTGAGGGTGTTCGATGATAAAGACCGTTTGATGATGAAAGTAAAGAGATCTCCAAATCGTCTCTACAAAATCATCATTGACACGAACAAACATGAATGTATGATGACAAAGGCAGAAGAGATGTCAAAGCTTTGGCACGCCCGTCTTGGGCACGTCAACTACCAGGCTATGTCCCTCATGTCAAAATTTCAGATGGTTGAAGGAATGCCAAGAACTCTAAACCTGACTCAGGTCTGTGATGGGTGTCTCATGGGAAAGCAGACGAGAAAATCCTTTCCTCACAAAGCTAAGTTCAGTGCTAGCAAGGCACTCGAACTCATTCATGGCGATCTGTGCGGTCCGATCTCTCCCACCACCAACTCCGAGTACAAATATTTCTTTCTTTTAATGGATGACTACAGCAGGTATATGTGGGTCTACTTTCTTCGAAGCAAGGACGAAGCACTTCAAGCATTCAAGAAATTTAGAGTAATGGTATAGAATGAACGCGGGAAAAGAATCAAAATGTTTCGAACCGACAGAGGTGGTGAATTCAATTCCAATGAATTCAAGGAGTACTGTGAGGGAGCTGGAATTCAGAGGAACTACACGACTCCCTACACACCCCAACAAAATGGGGTTGTAGAGCGTCGTAACAGAACTGTTGTGGAGATGACTAGAAGCAGCCTAAAGGAGATGAAGTTACCACCAAAGCTATGGGCTGAAGGAGTCAGAAACGCCATATATATTCTTACCAGACTTCCAACACGAGCTTTGACGAATCAAACTCCATATAAAGCATGGGAAAGCAAGAAACCAGAGGTGGGTCATATACGTGTATTTGGATGCTTGGCACATGTCAAAACGCCAAGTGTTCATAACACCAAACTTGACGATTGAAGTAAAAGAATGGTGAATCTGGGGCGTGAACCAGGAACGAAAGGATACAGACTATACGACCCAGTTGAGAACAAAATTCAGGTTAGTCGGGATGTAATTTTCGAGGAAACCAAACAGTGGCCTTGGGACTCACTGTCAGAAGGAGAAGATGTGCAAGAGACATTCTCAGTATCGGAATTATTTGACACAAATGAAGAATCACACTCAGACGTTCACGAACCTGCAAACTCTGATGACTACGACTACAGTCCACAATCTGAAATTCATGGTGAAAGCAGTGGTGAGAGCAGTGGCCAAGGGAGAACAGGTACATCACCTCAGACGTCAGAGTTGCAGACACAAGCAAAAACTCCCAGTTCTGCAGAGCAATCCTCTACAAACATTGTTAACCGGGACAACTATGATGACAGCACTACTCCAAAAAAGTTCAGGTCAATTAGGAGCATATATCAGACATTGGACGAAGAGGAGTTGCATCTTATGGGCTTTGATGAGCCCGTCAACTACGCATAAGCTGTAAAAGATGTAAAATGGAGAGATGCAATAAAGCAGGAGATGAATTCCATCGAAGCAAACAAGACATGGAGACTCATGGAATTACCATCCGACCAGAAAATCATAGGCTTGAAGTGGATTTACAAGCTGAAAAAGGATGCAAATGGGAAAGTCGTGAAACACAAAGCTTGACTTGTCGCGAAGGGTTACGTGCAAGAGCATGGAATTGATTTTGACGAAGTCTATGCACCTGTTACTCGTATAGAAACAGTGAGACTATTGTTAGCCTTGGCAGCCAAAGAACAATGGGAAGTTCACCATCTAGACGTCAAAACGGCCTTTTTAAATGGAGACATAATGGAGGATGTGTATGTTGCTCAGCCAGAGGGATTTGTGAAAAGGGGATAGGAGCACCTGATGTATAAATTGGCAAAGGCCTTGTACGGGCTTCGTCAAGCACCACGTGCTTGGTACGCAAAGCTGAATGCCTGCATGTGGGAGCTGGGCTTTATTCGTTGCCCTTACGAGCACGCCGTGTATACACGTAAGGAGGGAGCTAATAAACTGGTAGTCGCAGTATACGTGGACGACCTGTTAATCACAGGTACCTCCATAGATGTCATAGAGGAGTTCAAGTCACAGATGAAAGCAAGGTTTGAGATGAGTGACTTGGGCAAGCTGAGTTATTATTTGGGAATTGAGGTCGTGCAAGGAAAAGGATTTATCGAGTTAAAGCAAGGAGGATATGCACGGAAAATTCTTGAAAAATCTGGGATGGCAGATTGTAATCCAACAAAGTACCCGATGGACCCAAAGGAACAGCTCAATCGTGATGAATCTGGACAGCTGGTAAATGCTACTGATTATAAAAGTATGGTGGGTGGGCTTTGCTATCTGGTTCATACACGACCAGACATAGCATATTCAGTGGGTATAGTAAGTCGTTTATGGAAAAGCCCACAAAGAAACACCTGGACGCTGTCAAGAGGATTCTCAGGTACATAAAGGGAACAATGCAGTACGGCCTGGTGTATTCTAAAGACAGTGGCAACAACGTTCTCACGGGGTTCTCATACAGCGATTTGGGAGGTCAAATGGACGATAGGCGAAGCACAGAAGGTATGATCTTTTACCTAAATGAAAGTGCTATTACTTGGGTATCACAAAAGCAGAAGTGTGTTGCACTTTCTTCGTGTGAGGCCGGATTTATGGCCGCCACAGCAGCTGCATGCCAAGGTATATGGCTGAGAAACATTCTGAGTCGAATCACCTCTGAAGCAATTGGCCCCGTTACTCTGTGTATAGACAATCGAAGTGCTAAAGACCTGGCGAAAAATCCGATGTTTCATGGGAGGAGCAAGCATATTGATATACGCTTTTATTTTATAAGGGAATGTGTGGAAAGAGGAGAAGTAATTCTAAAGCATGTGTGCAGCAGTGAACAGAGAGCTGATCACCTGACAAAAGCCATGGTGACTAACAGGTTCGAGAAAATGAGACAGCTACTGGGCGTCAAGAATCTGGGAAGACAACTTTGAGATTAAGGGGGAGAATGTTGAAGTTAATCTCAAAGTTTATTTAAATTTAAATGTTGATTTATTTGTATTTGTTTTATTTAGTTTTCAGCACGTTGTTAGGAAGGAGAATAAGTCAAGTAGTTGTTGCATGAGTTTAGGAGCACTCCTGATCGTGTGCAAAAGTTTAGCTGTTAGTTTTGCAGTTTCCTAGTAGGAGCATGCTTCTTAAAATAGTTGTATCTCTCATTCAGAAATAAGCGAGCCAATACAAACGTTTTCTGGCAACCTTCTTGTCTATTCAATATTCTGCAATACATTGTTTAGGTTAAGATTACTTCGCTTCTTTTATTCTTGACTATATATTAGTACATTTAAATAATCTTAAGAGTATATATTCCCGACTACTAAAAGAGAATAGAGAGTTACTGTTTTCAGATATGGATCAATTTCTTGAGAAAGTAGAAGCAATTAAGAGGAACAATTATAATTATTATGTTTTCCGGTGCTTACTGTCTGTAGTGGTAATCTGGTTCTGGGTTCTTTACTTAATAAGTTTCGGTCATTAAGACATGAAGGTCTGCCATAGCACATGCTAGTTCAATCCGGGTTTGCTTACAACTCAGTAGGAGAGAAATTAGTTGTTATAATATTTTTTTCCAATTTTACCCCTGGACACTGAATGTTTGTTAATGACAACAAACTGAAAACAATCGGGTGGCTAGAAAATTATAAGTGAGGAATGGGAAATCTTTCTCCTGTTCCATGAATCCAATTTTCATTTCATCCGGGAAAAGCCATCTTTTTCTCAAAGTCATGTGAGTGTCTATTATTATATGTTTGGCAATTTTGTGCAAAACATTTATAACCGAGGCCATGTTCGTGCAATTAAGTCTTAATAGCTTAAAACACGTGCGATGCACGGACTGTACAATTTTTTTTTAATATTACATAATTTTGAAAAAAATACTTGAATTCAATTCTTAATCTTATTCATTTAAAACTTTAAATGATATGGCTTCATGATAATTATATAAGTAAACTTATATGTTCATAACTTTTTAGAATATTTAAACTTATTTAAAGTGATAACATTGGTAAGGGAAAAATATTATTATAATGAAATTATTATTTTATTGAAGGTAAAAATATAATGTCTCCATTATGTTGATACCTTAAAAAACAATTATTTTAACGTGATGATTACTTAATCGATTAACTATAACTCTATAAAAGATATTTGGAAAAGGCAATATTACTGATTGAACGATATAGTTTTATTGAAAATTTTAAGTGTATTTAAAAAAAATTACGTTTTAAATAAAATTTGATTTTTTATTTCACATGAATAGGATACGAATTATACTTGGTCTAATATTAATTTAATTTATCTCGGATCAATGATTTACATTAGTTTATTTTAGCCCGATGCCCAATACACTAACCAAATTAAACTAATTATTTTTAGTTTAATTTTAATTTTTTTTAATTCTGGATCAATAAGATAATTTTGTTTTAAACTGAATAATTAGTATATATGTTTTTTTGTTAGTCGAATTGTATTTTTAGTTTAGTTTTGTGTTAATCTTAATCAATTGTATAATGTATTTTTAAACCTTGGATAAATAAAATATGTTATTTTGTTTATCTAAGTTCATTAGTATAATTTTTGTAGGAGGATTGATAGTAGTATTATTTTATCTTAGCCCGAGTCACATTATATATCAACCAAATCTTAAGAATTATATTTAGTTTGTTTAAATTGAATTTTAGCCCGAAGCGATTAAAATGATATAGAACTCGATATGAATTAAAATTTAAATTGGTAGAAGAAGTTGAATTTAATATAAATTATAGTGATATAGAGTTCGATATAATATAGAATTGAAACCGGTAAAGTAACAGAGGAAGTTGATTTCAATATCAATTATAATTAGAATTGATCGACCCAATAATGAGAATTAGAAAAATTAAGGGTAATTTAGTAAATTCAACAAGTACTAACCAACCGACTACCAAACTTTTAATGTTTCGTCTATTATAATATAGTATAGATATAAATAATAATATAAATATTTGTTGTTGGCAGGATTCGAACCTGAATATTGGGTAGTGTATAAATAATAATATAAATATTTTTTGTTGGTGAGGTTCGAACCTGGGAACTTTAGTAATGAATAAATAATAATATAAGTATTTGTTGTTGGAGGGGTTCAAACCTGAGAGTTTGAGTACTGTATATTCTTTTAGTATTTAAATCTAACGATCCTGATCACTTGATTAAAAAGATCTGACGGTCATAAATGGGGATAACCAAACCCACCAAAAAAAGGGCATACCAAATTATACATCATTCCACTTATTATAGTATAGTATAGATTAAGGGTAATTTAGTAAATTCAACAAGTACTAACCAACCAACTACCAAACTTTTAATATTTCGTCTGATTATAATATATTGTAGATATAAATAATAATATAAATATTTGTTGTTGGCAGGATTCGAACCTGAATATTGGGTAGTGTATAAATAATAATATAAATATTTTTGTTGGTGAGGTTCGAAGCTGGGAACTTTAGTAATGTATAAATAATAATATAAGTATTTGTTGTTGGAGGGGTTCGAACATGAGAGTTTAAGTAGTGTATATTCTTTTAGTATTTAAATTTAACGGTCCTGATCACTTGATTAAAAAGATCTGACGGTCATAAATGGGAATAACCAAACCCACCAAAAAAAAGGGCATACCAAATTATACCCCATTCCACTTATTATAGTATAGTATAGAAGTATAGATTTATTTTAGTGTCTAAACTACAATATCTAATATATCAGAATATTATTATCTCCAGTATTTAAACTACTCATAATTCGAGTTAAAAAAAATATTAAAATATTTTTTAATATATAAATAAAAAGTCCGGATATTTCCCGATTCGGCCCGATCCGATCCGGCCCGGCCCGCGGGCCTAAAATGGGTCTTATATTTGTCAGGAAGCCTGACCCGGCCCAATTTTTAAAAAAGCCCCGGCCCGATCCGTTTTCAAAAAAAACAGGCTTTTTAAAGCCTCGATAAAACTCAGTTCAGGGCTTTTTGTGCATTTGAATCACAATAGTAAACCACACATTGCCAGTATCCACCGAATGAAATTAGTCCCGCCAGATATGAACATTTTAGAAGCCTTACTGCAAAGCCATTTAGGCATAATGCCCCTAATTACACCCTTTTACCTGCCTAAATCACAACAAGCCTAGGTAGTGACATTAAAACCTGTAAAATACTTCAGAGTGATTTGTTGCTACTTAATGGAACAGAACGAAAGTATTACAAGACACAAAGAATTCATGATTCTTTACAATTTCAATTGAAACTTCAAAGATAGCATAGAAAATAATGCAGTATCAGCAATAGGCAACAGCTCATGATTGAGTTCCTGAACCATTTTATAAGCAAATATTGAACTCCATTATCAAGTTTGTAAGGAGTACAAGCAGTAGGAGCCAGTCCTGCAACCACAACTTTATCGATGTTTGCAATATACAAAATAGGCATCATCAAAATTTGAGGATAATAACATACGAGAAGCAGGATCCAACAGTGAAACCATGCTTTGAATGGAACAATCTTCAAATACGTTCAGAAATAGCAGTACATGCAGCGAAAAATGAGAACATGTATAGCTTAAGAAACCCCTAGTGGATGACGGAACTGAAGTTTTAATACAGGGTGACAGAAACTTCTAAAGTTTAACATAATTAGGCATCGTGAATTAGTTAGAAATCAGGATCTTTATATAGTGAACAGCGGGTAGAATACAAAAGCACATGTCAACAACAGGTCTTTCCTAGATGCAAGTGTCAGAACTCTTAAAGATTTTCTTTCCAAGGTTGAGTGGTTGAGTGGACGGACTTGGAGAGGAGAAATTTCAATCTAGGTACGATATTCTAAAACTCATATTTATAGCATCATTCAACCATAAGAATTTATAACAGCACAAGGTGATGGGCCAGCCTGATAAACCATTTACGGAGTCTAGTGAAAGTAAGTTTTTTGATAAGATTCAACTCCACTAATCTGTAGTATGTGAAATAGACCCAATCTGGCAATCTTGCCCAAGTTTCTGTTGAATTTACATAAACACATCTAAAATTTGCAATTTTTATCTCGTATGAATTATGGTAAGGTTTGCAACCAATCTGTATGATAAGGTTTGCAACTCCCTTTTTAAATATTCAGGATAGGTAATTTCAAGCTTCCAAGGAGCCAAACAAAAATGACCAAGGTGGTCTAATATGGGATCTTCATACCTTTGTCATCCAAGTTTACCTCCTCGAGCAGTTCAAATTCCAGCACCATAGCCTACTCCAAAAGCTTCAGTATATACCTGCTCACTTAGGTTTCCACCGGTATGTTGCCAACATCACAATTCCTTTGCTGCACATTCTAGTTATATATCTTGCATCATATATGCAACACAGTTTCACACAAATACTGGTTTATACACACATAAAACACAAAAAGAAAGATACTTAAACAAAAACAATAAATATATTAAATAATTTAAACACACACTATGATATATTAACATAACTACATACGTGATGAGATTAATTTTCAAGGCAACTGTTATATCACAGGATAGCAAACCATTTGATTACACAAGGATGACTTTAGTACAGAAAATTAATTTGAGGGGAGGGGGAAGCAGTATAATTTGTTGCAAGTGCTCCGCAGCAGAAACTCTGATAAGAAGCAACCAGCATCCCATACTCGTTCAATTTGTCCACTGCCTCTTCTAGAAACCAATATGATTTCAGCGCGAAATTGCAAGTGATCTATAGCTGTTGCAGAAACTGTCATAAGGAGCCTCTAGCATTATGCTGCACTCCTATAATTTGTCAATCGCCTCTTTTCAGCGTGCACCATCTTCCTGAAGATATGGATAGACTTCTCTGTTGTATCTAATCAGCTGGTCAACTTTTTCGACTGGACTCAATTTTGAACGTTTAGACAGATACTGCACATCGTCGCCTACGAAGCCATCTATAAGTACATAATATATGCACCACAGTTTCACACAAATACTGGTTAATACGTGCAAAAAACACAAACAAGAAAGATACTTAAACAGACACAGTAAATATATTAAAAGAATTTAACCACAAACTAGTAATACATGAACATGTTACACACATGATGAGATTAATTTTTAAGGCAAATGTTATATCACAGGGCAGCAAACCATTTGTTTACATTAGGATGTCTTTGGTACAGAGAATTAAATTGAGGGGAGGGGGAACCAATATGATTTACTGTGAGTGCTCCGCAGTAGAAATTATCACAAGAAGCAACCAGCATCCCATACTAATTTAATTTGTCCACAGCCTCTTCAAGAAACCAATATGATTTCAGGGGGAAATTTTAAGTGCCCCATAGCTGCCACAAAAATCCTCACAAGGAGCATCTGCCAATCCGCGCTCATATAATTTCTGAACCGCCTCTTCTTGAGCTTCCACCATCTTCCTAAAATTAAGTTTAAAAGTTTCTCGAATGTTTGTAATCAGTTGGTCTACGTTTCCAACTGGCTTCAATTTAGAACGTTTAGACAAATACTGCACATCATCATCACCTACAAAGCCACCATCTCTAATTCGGTCTCTGTGCTCGGCCAACATTTTCTCCTTGCGGTGTTTCGCTTACTCCTCCCTAGAAAGTCGGGGCACCCAATTTTCCAAAGACTCTACACGTTCTACACTCAAAAGAAATTGTTGTACAGGGTCCAACTCATCACTTTGCACACAGATTGTTGTCATTATTCTCGCGGACAACTTGTCACAAATACAAGGATTAGGTTATGCTGCAAAAAGATACCAAGAAGGTTAAGATTGAAACCTTATTTGCTACACAACACGCAGAAAGAGATTCAAATTAAGACATACATATCTTAATTCCTAAATAGTTTGTTCGGCCAAATCACAAACACTATCTTCATAATGAAACCAATTGACTATCAAACCCTAAAAGCTATCAATCGAATTGGAAATTAGGGTTAAAAATCACAAACAAGTAATTTATCAATTGACAATCAAACGAATTAGAGATATTAGGGTTAGAAATCACAAACGCCTAATTTATCAATCGAAAACCAAACGAATTAGAGATATTAGGATTAGAAATCACAAACAATGTAATTTGTAATGAAATCAATTGATCAATCAAAACGAATTTGATTATTAGGGTTACAAATCATACCTTCGTAAGAGATACAAACCTCCCAACAATAACGCAATCGCAAGCAAATATGACCGGGATTGATGCGTGTATATATAGGCATGGCACAGCAACGGGCCGGGCCTGTCAATCATGCATTTGGGTCGTGTCCGAATAAAATTGATCCGCAAGTCCATTTGCTTACATGTTAATAACATGTCATGATTCGGATTGAATCGCAAAAATCATAAAAGCAAATCCGATTTTAATCCGATCGAACCGTTTTGATACGAGATTTGTAACTCCCGTTCACCTAACAATTGAATAAACTGAGGTTTGTGGGTTGATTTCAGTTTTATATTAAATCAATCCGCTCTTAAACCGAACTGCATATATAGATATATAATAGCCTAAAATCCGTGCGATATACGGATTGTTAATAATATCATATAATTTTTGAATTTAATTTAAAATGAAAATTTTAAACTCTGAAATTTATTTATTAGAGTTTTTAATAATATAAATTGACGATAATTTTAATTATACACGTGTATAAATTAGTGATACTAGCTTAAAACACGTACAATGCACGGATCGCACAGATTTTTTTAATATTATATATATTTTTTTAAAAATATATTAAATTCAATTCTTAATTTTGTTCATTTAAAACTTTCAATGATATGACTTCACGATAATCTATTATCTTTATAATATTCATAATTACTCTTTTGCCCATGTAATTTAATAAATATCAAAAATAGTTTTGTTGATGGGGATCGAAACCATGACAGATATTTATATTTACAAATTAAACACATCAACCACTTGAGCTAGAGATATAATTGGTTAAATTTTTATATCATTAAGTATTGAGTTAGAATTTGGAGAAACATTTTATTCGAAATTATTATTTTGCCCATGTAATTTAATAAATATCAAAAATAGTTTTGTTGATGGGAATTGAACCTATTTCAACTATTTGCAAATTAAACACATCAACCACTTGAGTTAGAGAAACATTCGGATAAATTTTTATAACATTAAGTATTGAGTTAGAATTTATTTATTTACACGAGGTGTTTTTGGGAAAATATTTTATTCGAAATTACTCTTTTGCCCATGTATTTTAATAAATATCAAAAATAGTTGTTGATGATAATCAAACCTATGCCACCTATTTGCAAATTAAAATAGGTCGAGACACATTTGGTTAAATTTTTATAACATTAAGCATTGAGTTAGAATTTATTTATTTACACGAAGTGTTGCAAATTAAACACATGAATCACTTGAGCTAGAGACACATTTGGTTAAATTTTTATACATTAAGTATTGATTTAGAACTTATTTATTTACACGAATTGTCTTGCCTTATATTAAATTTTATATTTATTTTAATATTTATATAAAACATAATGATTTGAGATTTGATTGAATAACTCATTTCGATATGCTAACTTTTCACTTATAACAAATCCATGACTTCAACTAATTGAGGTGGAAACTCCTTTGATTATATTTTGATAAAATCAAGTATTGAGTTACATACTTATTTCTTTATTTTGGGTAACTAAACTTATATAATTCAATATTTATATAGAATAAAATTATTTTAAGACTTGGGTAATTAGCTGATTACAATATAATAACTTTATACTCATGTGCAACAATGAGATTATAATTTTTTTTAATTTATACATTAAATAAATAATTTCTTGTTGATAATATATTATAATATTAACTTGTTGATAATATCTTATCATATAATAATAATTTATTAATTATCGAAACTCGGATAATTAACTCACATCGAGATACTAACTTTATACTCGTGTAACAACTAAGGGTATAATCAATCTGAGTCGAGTCGAAAACTGTCAAGCTCGAACTCGATTAAAAATGTTCGGGTTCGAGCACGAACTCGAGTTCAACCGAACCTTAAATTTCAAACTCGACATTCAGGTCGTAAGAAGTTCCATGGGTTCAAATTTTTTAGGAAACATGAAATTAGGTTTGGATGGCTAAACCTATATAATCTAATATTGATATATAATAAAATTATTCTAAAACTTGAGTAATTAGCTCACTATAATATACTAACTCTATACCCATGTAAAACCACCTTATTTTAATTATTTTTTATTTATAAAAAATTTACAAATATTAAATAAATAACTTGTTGATATTATGTTAGCACATTAACTTATTGATAATGTATTACCATTTAATAATAGTTTAATAATTATCGAGACTTAGGTAATTAACTCAGTTCAAAATACTAACTTTACAACAACTAAGGGTATAATCAAGTCGAGCCGAGTCGAAAACTTTTAGACTTGAACTCGATTAAAAATGTTCGGGCTCAAGCACAGGCTCGGTTTCAACCGAATCTTAAATCAAGCATGAAACTTGGGTCGTAAATAGTCCGGTAGCCTCAAGTTCGGCTCGAAAACTTGAATGAATTTCACCAAATATTGACAAAACTCGAATTATGATAGGTTATGCTCGAATTCGATTATAATAAATATATAAAATATTAAATATTTATATAAAAATATATTTCAATATGGTAAGAGTGCATATAAATTTAATGGTAAGAGCGCATATAAATTTCAATATGGTAAGAGTGCATATAAATTTAAAGTATTTTCAATGGTAATAGTGCACTCTAAACTTTACATTTGCGACACAATATAAATTTAAGGATGTTCATCGTTGCAGTAGTCCTTCTAACATGAACCACATAATATGGTATGAAACAACACGCAAATATCATAAAAGTACACAAAAAATAGCAATATTTTTTATAAATAAAGGTAGCCCGTGCCTTGCACGGGTAATAAAGCTAGTTATATTAGTAGACGTATTTGTTCATAAATTTTAGAACATTTAAACTTATTTAAAGTGATAGCATTGGTAAGGGGTAGATATTATAACAAAATTATTATTTTATTAAGGGTAAAAATATAATGTCTTCATTATGTTGGGACCTTGAAAAAATATTATTTTAGAATGGTGATTACTTAATCAATTAATTATAACTCTATAAAAGATTTTTAGAAAAGATAATATAACTGATTGAACGATATAGTTTTATTCATAATTCTATATATATTTTTTTTTTTTTAAATATTTATGTTATAATTAAAATTTGATTTTTTAGTTCATATCTGTAGGATACGAATTATACTTAGTGTAATATTTATTTGATTTATCTCGGATAAATGGACTTCAATATCAATTAGAATTGTAATTGATTGACCCAGTAATTAGAATTAAATAATTAAATAAAGGTATTTAAGTAATTTTAACAAGTACCGACCGACCGATTACCAAATTTTTAATATTATAGCATAGATTTTAGTTTAAAAGAGAAACATCACTATTTTAAATATATACTTTTATTAATATTTATAAGTGTGTTGATGAAAGATAATTATCTTTTAATTAAAAGGTAAGTTTTACCTCACATCAATAATATACGAATTATTTTTAGTTTGTTATACCGACCAAATCCAACTAATTATATTCAGATTTATTTTTGATTTAAGTTGTACACACAGATCTACTAAGAAACTTTTAATATTTCAGCTATTAGGGTTGGATCCAAATATTTTCTAAACCTACATTATACCTATCAACGAATTAGATAAAGTTTAATTTTACTTTAACATATATCAATAATATAAAAATTATCTTAATTGGAATTTTATCATAGATCAATAATAAATATTATTTTATTTTAGTCTCAGACCCATTGTATCAACCAGCTAATTATATTTAGTTTGTTCCCAATTTTACTTTAACCTTGGGTGAATATTATTTTATTTTAAATCGTATAGATTATATATTTTATTTTAGCGTTATGATATTGTATAGACAAACGTATTACGTTTCAAATTTATTTTTCTTTTAGCATGCTTCAATAATTTTTTTTAGCTGGATTGATAGTATTTATTATTTTATTTTAGCATGAGGTTAACAAATTTTATTTTATCCTCAGGCCCATTATATCAACCGAAATCCAGCTAATTATATTTAGTTTTTTGTTTAATTTAATTTTAGTATGGGTAAATATAATTAGGAATTCGTATAATATATTCCAGATTAATGAGCACCTTTATCATTATGACCCTTTTCTTTCAATAATTACAAATAAAATATGTCTTGTGGTTAATTTTTAACTCACTTATAACTCATTTAAATATTATTAAATTATAAAAATTAATATCGGTCTACTTTGTGTGACAAGAATGCCCCAAATAGAGAAAATAGAAGTTGGGTTTTAAGACATCACCTAAAATCACACGGTTGTTATAAAATATCGGCTATAGCAATAATAAAAGAGCTGCTAAAATAACTACTATATTTGATCGGAGAGAGAACAAGATGAGTAAGAGAAAGAGCAGAGGAAGAATGTCCGGATGCAATTTTTATTCACAGATTCAAGCTATATTTATAACAAGTGAAACGGGACATGCAATTAATTCATATGGTAACAATTCAACACCTAGAACTTAGCCTTACTATTACAATATTTGACCACATGGTAAAATCAATTCACAACACTCCCCTTTGATTGTCATTGTGGTATGGATCATAGACTGACTCGTTAAAACCTTGTTAAAGAAAGATCCAGTGGGATAAAAACTTTGACTAAGGAAAAAAAGTACAATCTCCCCTTGAAAAACTAATCATTAATCATGCTCTGAATTTTATTGAAACAAATTCTTGAGTCGGCGCATTCCCATGTTCTGTCGTAATTTCCAAAAATATTGAATTTGGTAATGATTTCGTGAATAAATCAGCAAGGTTGTCACATGACCGAATTTGTTGTATATCAATTTCACCATTCTTTTGAAGCTCATGAGTGTAGAAGAATTTTGGTGAAATGTGCTTCGTCCTGTCTCCTTTGATATATCCTTCCTTGAGTTGATCAATGCATGCAGTGTTATCCTCAAATATAATGGTAGAACTTCTAGTGATATATGATAATCCACACGATTTCTGAATATTCTTGATGATAGATCGCAACCAAACACATTCTCTACTGGCTTCATGAATTGCAATGAGTTCTGAATGATTTGTTGAGGTTGCCACTGTAGTTTGTTTCGTATATTTCGAGGAAATGGTTGTATCGCAATATGTAAACACATATCCTGTTTGTGATTTACCAAAATGAGGTCTGACAAATATCCAGCGTCTGCATATCTAATCAACTGAGATGTCGAGTTTTTCGGGATGAATAATCCAAAATTTGTTATTCCACGAAGATAACGGAATATATGTTTGATCCCATTCCAATGTTTGTCCATCGGAGCAGAGCTAAATCTAGCCAATAAATTCAAAGCAAATGCAATATCTAATCTTGTATTATTTGTAAGATACATAAGTGCACCAATTATACCTAGATATCCAAGAACCTCTTCATCATCTTCTCGTGGTCAAAATTGATCTTTATCAGGCTCTAAAGATCAGACCACCATTGGAGTAGTCAATGGATGAGATTTATCCATGTAAAATATGTTCAAATCCTTTTCTGTATATGTAGATTGGTGGAGGAAAATTTCCGATGACAAGTGCTCGACTTGTATACCAAGACAATATTTTGTCTTTGCAAGATCTTTCATTTCAAACTTTGTCTTTAGATATATGACAGCTTTATCAACCTCTGTAGCTGTTCCTACAAGGTTTAAATCATCCACATATACAACAATAATCATAAAATCATATTATGATTTTTTGATAAAAACACATGGAGAAATTTGATTACTAATATACCGATTCTTTTGTAAATAACGACTAAGTCTGTTATACCACATACGACCATATTCTTTTAGTTCATACAATGATCGTTGAAGTTTAATGGAGTATATATGACGAGGTTTCTTGAACTCATCCATTTTTAACCCTTCTGGGATTTTCATAAAGATTTCACTATCAAGTGAACCATATAGGTATGCAGTAACGACGTCCATAAGACGAGTTTCCAAATTTTCTTTAGATGCCATACCTAATATAAAATGAAAGGTAATTTCATCCATCACTGGCTAGTATGTCTCTTGATAATCAATGTCAGGCCTTTGAGAAAACCCCTGTGCTACAAGTCGGGCTTTATACCTCATAATTTCATTCTTTTCATTTTGTTTTCTTATGAATACCCATTTATTCCCAACAGGGTTCACACCAATTGGTGTTTGGACAACAGGTCCAAATACTTCTCTTTTACGCAATGAATTTAATTCTGCTTGGATTGCGTCTTTCCATTTTGGCCAATCTTTTCTTCGACGGCATTCATCTACACTTTGTGGTTCAGGATCACAATTTATGTCGACATCCAATGTCGCAGAATACACAAATACATCATCGATTATGGCTTTACTTCGATCCCATAATTTCATATCATGTAAATAATTTATTAAAATTTCATGATTATTTAATCCCGTATCTTCGGGGACTGAAATCTCTTCAGGAGATAATACCACTTCAGGGATATTTGCTTCTTCTGGAACATGTGCCACTTCAGGGGAAATTTTCTTTATTTTTCTTTTTCGTGGTGCAACATCTTTTGCATCAACCAGTCTACCACGCTTCAGGCGTGGCTTTGATTCTGTAACCAATTCTTTTGTATCTGATTTTTGAATTGGTATATCTATTCTAGATGGAGTATTTACTGCAGGTATATGAGATTTAGTTATATTTCTAGAATCGTTAAATGCGTCAGGCATTTGGTTTGCGATATTTTGCATATGAATAATTCTTTTAACTTCAAGTTCGCATTGACTGGTATGTGGATCTAGAAAATATAATCCTGATACATTCCATGATATGTCAGGATTAACTTTATTTGAATGCTTATCTCCCCCTAAGGGAGGAAACATAAACTCGTCAAAATGACAATCTGCATATCTTGCAGTAAACAAATCTCCGGTTAGAGGCTCTAGATATCTAATTATAGATGTGGAATCAAAACCAACGTAGATACATATTCTTCTTTGATCTCTCATTTTCGATCTTTGTGGTGGAGCAATCGGTACATATACAGCACTTCCGAAAATTTTAAAGTGAGAAATATTAGGAACTTGACCAAGTACCAGTTGTAGCGGAGAATGTTGGTTGTAGGAAGTTGGTCTAATCCTAATAATATTAGCAGCATGAAGTATTGCGTGACCCCAAATAGATATAGGTAATTTTGTTTTTAACAATAGTGGTCTTGCAATAAGTTGGAGTCTTTTGATAAAGGACTCAATTAACCCATTTTGTGTATGTACATGAGGAACTGGGTGTTCAACTGAGATTCCTACAGACATGTAATAGTCGACAAAAATTGCAGATGTGAATTCGCCGGCATTATCTAAACGAATTGACTTGATGCAATGATCTGGAAATTGAGCTCGTAATTTGATTATTTGGGCAAGTAATTTTTCAAAAGCATCATTATGAGTTGAGAGAAGACAAACATGAGACCATCTAGTTGAGGCATCGATTAATACCATGAAGTACTTGAATGGGCCAGATGATGGGTGTATAGGTCCACATATGTTGCCTTGGATCATTTCTAGAAAAGTTGGGATTTCAAGTTGAACTTTAGTAGGGGATGGTCGAGTAATCAGTTTTCCTAAAGAACATGCTGAACATGGAAGGTCATTGTTAGAAAGAACTTTAAAATCTTTAAGAGGATGACCAGTAGAATTTTCTATAATACGGCGCATCATAGAGACGCCAGGATGACCTAATCTTTTATGCCAAAGTGTAAAAGATTTTGGATCTATGAGTTTGGAAGCAATGACATTGTGCGACTCAATAGTTCTAATTTTCATCATATATAATCCTGAGAAAAGTGAGTGAAACTTTTCAGAGATTTTCTTGTTGCTAGGATTAGCGGAAGTAATAAGAAGATATTCTCCATTAGCCTCAGAGGTAGTTTCGATGTGAAAATTATTGAGTCGGATCTTTTTAAAACTAAGAAGATTTCTAGTAGACTTACGAGAATATAATGCATTTGGCATGTGTATGTGGGTACCATTAGGTAGGATGAAACTAGATTTTCCAAAACCTTCGATTATATTAGATACGCCAGAAATCGTTCCGACTTGAGCTTCAGTTTTGGTTATTTGGGTAAAATATTTTCGATTCTGTAGAATCGTATGAGTTGTACCACAATCAATGCATATATCTTCAGAATCCATTTTGTATATAATTAAGAAACATAATTTATTTGATAAGAACATAACACACTATATATTTCAAACAAAATAAAGCACACAATACATACTACTATATTAATTATATGAAACTAATCTTTAGCCTCCCATATGGGAGTTTCGGTAGTTTCATTTGGGCCATTAATGCTTATTCCTCCAGTTGTGATTCTCGGAAAATCATCTATGTTATTGTTGGCGAAATTTGTTTCTACCATTTCCTCTTTTGATTTTTGAGAATATTGATATAGCTTAACAAGATGATCTGGGGCATGACAATTACGTGTCCAGTACCCATCCATGCCGCACCTATAGCAAACATTTCCAGTTTTTCCTCCTCGTGCTGCCTTTCTTTTACTCTGTGATTCAGATTGCCATTTTCGGTGACCAGAGTTGTTATATGGACGAAAATGCCCGTGGCTCCGACCTCGTCCATGGTACCGCCCTTGGCCCCGTCCACCTCTATACCCTTTTCCACATACATTCTGCTGGAATGACATGTTATTTACTTCAGGTAATGGGGCAGATCCTGTTGGACGGGATTGATGATTCTTAATCACCAATTCATGATTCTGTTCAGCAACGAGGAGAGTTGATAGAAGATTCTGAACTTAGTAAATTTGCGCTCCCTGTACATCTCTGCTAAGTTGATATTGTTGGGGTGAAAAGTTGATAGTGTTTTATCGATTTTTCTTTTTTCTGTAGCTTTCTCACCACACATAATAAGCCTAGAACATATTTTGAACAAAGCAGGGTTATATTCTCGGACACTCTTAAAATCCTAAATTCTTAAATTAGCCCAATCATTTTCAGCTGTAGGTGGATTAACTAATTTCTGGTGATCGAACTTATCCTTTAGATTTTCCCATAAAATAAAGGGATCCTCGACTTCAAAGTACTCAAATTTTAAAACTTCATGCATGTGGTGTCGGAGAAAAATTATAGAGGTAAAGTTTTCTTCAACCGTAAATTTATTTTCAGTCTTTATTGTATTACTTAATTTCTTTGAACCCAAATGCAACTTTACATCTTATACCCGTGATAAATAATTATCGCCAGAAGTGTCCAAAGCAACGAATGACAAGCTTGTAATATTTGTCATACTAAATCTGAATTAACACGAAAATTATTAAATTTTAGTTTATCAATGTAAATATTACATAAAATTCTAGTTAATCGGGTGCGTTAGCAAGTACGCAATAATCAATGTATATATCATTATTATCATTGATAATATAAAGATATCTATATATAAAATGACAAATGAATTTTCACCCGCCATACGGACGTTTGCGTATGCAGGTTATCTCCGATCAATAATAAATTAAAGTGGACAATCCTGCATAAGTTAGTTAGGGGCAAAAAATTATTATCCGATAGTTATGCAAATTACAAATCAAGGTTCCACTATACTTCGGTATTACCCAAAATTGAATGGTACCGTAAAATAATAAGCGGTGCTCCGACCATATATATTTAAATTATATGTAGCGGGTGTAACCGCGTCTACTCATATATATGTACATTTAAATTAAAGGTATACCTTCTCAGTTTCGGCAGGGTTTCGTGCTGATAACGTGTTATAAAATACCTGCTATAGTAATAATAAAAGAGCTGCTAAAAGGACTACTATATTTGATCGGAGAGAGAGCAAGATGAGTAAGAGAAAGAGCAGAGGAAGAATGCTCGGATGCAATTTTCATTCATAGATTTAAGCTATATTTATAACATGTGAAAGAGGACATGCAATTAATTCATATGGTAACAATTCAACACCTTGAATTTAGCCTTACTACTACAATATTTGACCACATGGTAAAATCAATTCACAACAATAGCTAAGTTTTTATGTTACGTCTTTATGTTAAGTGTGTTCTCCGGGAGAAAGAGAAGGTACAAGGAGATATTAGTTTTTCAATTTGTCAAGTCTTATACTTTTTTTGGTATGTATTTCTAATTTTCGATTTCGACCGTAACTCTATTTGTTTTTTAGACTTAAGTTCTCAGTTTTAAACTTAATAACGTGCATATTATAATGAATTATTGAATATTTGATTTATGTACGTATCATTTTGTGCATCAGTTTGGTGTATTTTTTATATTGATTATTCCTTCCATCTATTAGTAATTAACAACAATATATTTATTTATTTATTGGTAATAAAGGTTATACATGTCATTTAAGTTTATGAAATTATGAAGTTAACCACGATTAATTTAAAAATACAAGAAATTTTGAATAGGGGATATATTTATAAATATAATAATAAATAGGATATATTTATCAATAAAATTTTAAAATGGAACATATGAGTAAAAAATCCAATATAATTTTGTTTTAGATCGAATGAATAGTATATATAATTTTGTGTTAACCTGATGATATTATATTAATTAAACTTATTTTTATATTTTATTTAAAATTGGATATAATTCTATTTAGCATGAACCTAGTTATACCCTTTTACCTACCTAATTATATCACAACGAGACTATGTCCTGAGGTCATGTTTGTTTCATGGGATTATAATCCCGGGATAATAATTCGGGGATAATCAATCCCGTCAAAATTATTCCTATGGATTAAATAATCATATCCTAAGTTTGTTTGGAAGGATTAAGTGTAGGATTGGAATATAATCCTTTAAAATTTTATCATCTGTTTGTTTTGAGGATAGTACTTGGAATTGGATTATAGTTGTTGACGGAGGAATCTGGTAACAACAAAGATTGAGGTTTCTCGCCGGAACTAAGATCTATGACGGTGGTTCTTCGCCGAAAAATCAAGCGGTGTGCGGTGGTTTGTTTTAGGCTGAGATTGATCAGAGTAAGTGGTGGCTCTCTTATCACCTCTCAACTTCTTACCCTTTCAATGTGCCTACGTACCCTTTATATAGGGATCAAGCCTGACATAGTTCTTGTGGAACAAGAAATCTAATGGGCTTAGACTTTTTATTCCTAGGCCCGGTAGAAGCCTATCCAAAGTCCGTCTTCCGCTAGCTTTAGGAATGTCCAACTATGAGGCACAATCGTAAAGGCCCAAGGCTCATCCGCAATCGCAGGACTTCACGGATAATGCATCTCCATGCGCAAGGATAACACTCCGCTACAGCTATTTCCCTTGATTTACGGACGCAGGTATAGCCACGGTTCACTCCAAGTACCGGACGCATCCCTGTCCCCCGAATGAGGATAACCCACCAGATAACAGGACAGGTGATCCCAAGCTCTTGGGTGCAAAGTGCAGGATGACTCCAAAGTTCTCCAACGAGGACACCCGTTGAATACAAGAACGGAGTTCCCGAAGCACACGCCAATGTTAACCCCGCATCCCCAACGAGGACATCCGTTGAATACAGGAGGAGGCCTTCAATCATCAGGCATGCCCCTGGAGTCCTTCGAGCTTTTCACGGACATCCCTCTCCTTGACCGCCTCAAGGAGGGAATTCTTCAAAGAGTACCTGCAACAAATACATTAGTAAAAATGATCTCCACTACTCCTCCCCACACAAGCTTTATCTTAAAGTCACCATTGAAAATACATTGACCAGGCACTGGACGCGTCCTAAGACCCTGGGCGCGTCCACTCCTTTATGAAACCTGCATAGCCTCCTCAAACCCCGGTGCACAACATTCCTCTACACAAGGCACGTTTTAGTCAAGACAGACGCGTCATCCAGCTGTTATTGCTGCGAGACCATGTTTGCCAAATGCCTTCACCAAGGTTGACGCGTCCACGTCCCTTGGGCGCGTCCATCACAAGCGATGCACTTCCATGCTTCACCACCACCTGGTCACAAAACATCCTCTAACATGTGGACGCATCCCCATTATATGGACGCGCCTTAACCTTCCACAATGTAATACCGGTCTTGACCGCACTTAACCCACGTTTGACCCGAGTCACTCCAATGCCAAATTTTGGGTATAACAACTACCCCCCAAATTCCATTTGCAGTTGAAAACAAAATTGGAATTTTTATCCATAAAACCAAGCAACGAAATTTGGCTCACAAGCACAGGACGCATCGTTGACGGAGGACGCGTCTTGCCTTCACTTTATACCCGTGGTGTACAGCTGTCATCCACGTAAGTCGACTCTCTTCCATAAATATCTTCCCCCAACTCACAATTGTACTCTATTCTTTTTCTTTCTGGAAACCGCCATTGCCGCCGCTTCCAAGCTTTTGGTCCAAAATCCCGATGATTCAACCGCCCATTACCTGATTTCTTTTGCTCAATCAACTCCCCAACTCAAAAGGTAAACAAATCTCCTCTTATTTCTTTATTTGACCGAGTAAATTGGTTTTAATGAGCAAGAAACCGTTCATATTCTTCATTTTTACCTTGACTGTTCTTATTTTTCCCATGTATGTATATGTGTATATATCTGTAAAACCACCGTTTTTAGCTTCCTTGATTCTCGAACTACATGTTTCTAGATTTTAAGAGAATGTCCCCCAAAACAACCATAGTCGATTGAAATTCCACTACGTCGCCGCCATATGGGACGCGTCTTCCTGTCAGGACGCGTCCTCCAAATTCATGGAGATTTCATAGGGGCAATAATTTACTAGGACCCGTCTAGGTAGTGTATCTTTCGCAATAGATTATTTAGGACGCATCCCCACATGTTTCCAGTACCTTCCTTCCTTCTTCCTTCTTTTTTTTTATGTGGACGCATCCTCAAATTTTTCTTCCTTCTTTTACAGCTGGAGGACGCGTCTTCTTCATCACCTTTCCACCCATTCAAAGTTCTCAACAAACGCCTTGGGATTTATTCCCCGCACCTGATCTATTTCAAACCCGACTTTCCTGAATCTTATAGGACGAACTCCTTCCTTAAAGAAGAAAGACGCGTCTTTGAATCTCACAACTCAAAGACTTCTATAATGTCTGATTCCAGCTCCGATTCCATGGATCACGTCCACATATGCTCAAGAATGAAAAAGAAAGGACTCAAATGCAAAAGAACTCCAATTCTCCATACTAGGGCCGCCATCGAAGATTGGACGGATGATGAGATTATACCCACCACAAGCCAACAGCCCCAACGCATGACTGTTTCAGACGAGGACACGTCCCCTTCTCAGGACGCGCCCTCTCCTCACAGCAAGGGAGAATTTGAGGGACGAGCCCCAAAACCTGAAAAATACCCCATTTCTCCTCAACAGTCTGTTTCCCCACTAGAACATTGGGAACCCAGTGATGTAGAGCTTGATTTTGATTGGAAAGAACTGGAGGACCTCCCTGAGACGGAGAAGAATACTTGGAGGAAAAGGGAAAACAAATTAGCTTGTGTTGGGATGAAATCCACTGCAACTGATCTAGAGATTGGATGGACCATGAAGTACTACGACATGGAGGGAATCTGGGCACGTCCTCTCAGGATGATGAGGCCTCATATCTTTAACGTGGAAAATCTAAGGATTCCAAGAATGGTTCTAACCCCAAAGCTTATTTCTTTAGGTGTGGGCGCGCCCTTGCACCCCTACATCAAAAAGATCCTGAATTGGTATGATGCTGCCCCCATTCAACTGTCTCCAAATTCGTACAAGCTAGCATGGGCTCTATTCATCATGTACCACAACCTTGGGTTGGGCGCGCCCTCTATGAAAGAGTTTAGCTTTTTTTACAGCATCAGGAAATCCATCCCAGGCTACCACTTTCTGGTTGTCAACAAGTGGTTGAACAACAAAGGGTTTAATGAGGGCAAAATCAGCCACGAGCGAGATTGGAAGGAGCCATTCTTCTACATCTATGATGTTAGAAGGGCTCGTGTTCGTTTTAACTTAGAGCCAAGTAAGTGCAACACCTAGGACGCGTCCTCTCTTGCAAGATGCGTCTTTTCCCTTATTATTTTTTCCTTTCTCCTTTTTATAACTCTCATCTTTCTTCCTTAGATAAAAGGACTCAGAAAGAGCTTACAGGAAGAAAGAAAAAGAGAGCTGCGAAGGTGTTGAAGTATGCCGAGAAGCATTTTAACCTTAAGGACATGATCACGGAGGCCAATCTCAAAAAGATTGGGGCTTTGTCTGCAAGGGTTGGCTCTATTTGTAAATATCGTGATTTTTACAATGGAAGACCCATCCTAACTGCATCTGAGAAAGCTAGAGGGTTAAACGCAACAGAACTTGTTCAACTGAACATCAGTAGACAAGTTGATCTAGAGCAAGGTAAGAATCCTTTGGACGCGTCTCTCGTTTACGACGTGTCATGCGCACGTTCACCCCTTCTCTTACATGCATAACCTTAATCTAACTTATAGACGTTTCCCACATCCTACTTTACTGCTTTAGACGCGTCTTTCCTCTAGGGCGCGTCCTCCTTTGTTGTTGTCACTTATACCGTTCTCATAGTCCATTATATAGGCGTTGTGTCCCCTATTTTGGACGCGTCATATATTTAGGACGCGTCGTGGTCCCATAGATGCACTTTTTATGTTTGCACAACTTCATGCATTTATATTTTAATTGACATCCACATCTTTAGATTATGTTTATGGCGCATCCTACTATAAAGACGCGTCTACCTCATCTGGCTAACGTTTTTTCTGTATTCATGTCACAGAAATGACTTCTCTTCCAAAGGGATTCGCAATTGGTGCTTCCGGAAAGTTGAGAGCCAAGAAGCAGGCTCATGCAAAATCTGATCCCAAAGTTAAGGATCCTACCCCTGCTGTGACACCTTCCCCCCACCAAAAATCATCGACACTACAGTGTTGGACATCCTGAGAAGGAGGACGCGCCCTTAAAGCGTCAAAAGACTGTTCCTGATGACCAATCTTTCGTTCTCAGATATCTGGGCGCGTCCTCGGTTGGCGACTTTACTGAGGATGAAGTCAGGGGTTGGACTTTTAGGACTGAGCAACAGACAGAGGAGGTTATGGTGAGGGCTGCAGCTAAGCTTCACTTGCACGCCAGACAGAGTGCTAATATGTCTGCAAGGCTCAGGGCGCGTCTTGCTGCCACCAATACTGCAAAGAGCCAAGCTGAAGATAAGGCAAAGTCCCTGGAAAGGTACATTAATCTGCTTGTCCAAGAAAAGGATGATGAGATCAAACGCCTGGAGGAGGAGAAGACGCGTCTTGAGACGGAAAAAGCTGTGTTAGAAGGTAATGTCTCCTCTATGGAGAAAATGATGGAGAGTGTTATCACACTAAATTCCACCATGCAACTGGAGCTTGACACTCTGAACGATGACAGGCTGTATGGGTGGACAGAGGAGAAAAAACTAGTTTACCAAAATAGCTTCGCAGCTGGATTCGAAGAGTGGTGCTCTGGGTTTATTGCAAATGACCCAGCGTATACTTTTTCAAAGTTCGATGCAGACACCCATATATGGGTTAATGACTTCAGAATCAGGGCTGCGGATTCCATTAAGAGTAAAAGAATTTTCCTAGGCTTGGAGGAAGAGGACGCGTCCCCTGCTCCTACTCCACTTCAGACTCAACCTCCTCCTGCAGACAACCAAGACAAGCCTCAGGACGCGCCTCCTGCCTAGGACGCGTCTTATGTTTATTTATGGAGTTTTTACTTGAACTATTTAAGGGTGCGGGCATCTCGAAGCCTTGTAAATTGTAATGATTACTTTTGAACTCCTTTTGTTTGCACGTTTTCATGACATTTCTCTTTATCTTACCTCTGCATGTCTTTTTCTTTTTCAACTCTGCTTTGTCATAAAGATGGGCTCGTCCTGTACGGAGGACGCACCTTTGAAATGTTAGTGTATACTGAAAATATTTATTTGAAGTATGTACATTTATTTCTGGCTAGTTTATTTGAGAATCATTTGAATGTTTACATGTTGTCTAATATTATATATTGTGAACAATCTAGTATCAAGTGGGATACAGAATATTAGATTGTTAAATACGGTTATATAATATAATAAGGTTCACAGCACAGGTGGTGTTGGACAATCCACTAGTATGGCTGTAGTATTATTTAGATTAGTTTATATTGACTAATAAATAATACTAGTATACTTTGTGTATATTGAACATGATCAAATTTAGAATTGTTCCCTTAATACTGATTAAGAAGGAGAACTAAGATTCTATGTTATTATTAATGCTTAGGTTCTTAATCCGGAAATAGTAATTGACACGTGTATATTATTTACATGCTTTGATTTATATATGAAATAATTCTTTTGAATTATATCATTATATTTTGGGTGATGGAATTATATACATGGTGGATATTATTTATTGAAGGAATCTATGTCCTGATAATATTCGGGTTAATGATGTCCCCTTGAAAGCTCAAAAAGATTTAATTATGTGAAACCCTGCAGGTGGAATTTATTCTGGCATAATTAAATAAAGGTTGAGTTGATGATCAAGGATAAAAGATATTAATTAAATAAATTATCAGTAATTTATTTAATTAATGGACATATGATATTTTAAACATGGGGAATTTAATAAGCAAATAATATTGGAACCGAATTAATTAAATTACGGTATTAGGAAAGGTAGTGCAAATATTAATTCTTTAGTGGATTGAATTAATATTTAATTACATTGGGCTAGGCTCAAGATGTAATTAGAAGGCCCAACCTAATTATCCATGGTCCCTATTGTAGCCTATATATATTCTTATTCTCTTCTTGCTTGGAATTGTGTGAAAACATATTGTAGCCACCAAGGAGCAAGAAGAGAGGATAACTTGAGAAGACGGAGGCCACACTTCGCTCAAGGGAATTTGGGAATACAATAGAAGAGCGTGGAATCAACCATTAACAAGGTAATCCTCTTTTCGTAATCTTTATCGTAAAACTTAGTAACACCCTAAGTCCGTGGTTCCCAACAATTGGTATCAAGAGCCTGGTAATGGGTTCTACGTTTTATGATATAATGTCCATGTCGTAATTATATATGCGTGTATATAGTGTTTTGCTTGTATTGGTTTTGATGCAGGTTGTTAATCCACTATTATGGCCATGTATATTTTAATTATGTGTTTGGATCCCACGTGGTTTAATCGTGGTTAATTTTTGTTTTGGTTTTCACGTGGTTTAATCGTGGTTGTAATTTACACGAGGGTTGAACGTGTTAGAATAGATTTTACAAAATTAGTTTTGTATTAGATCTATTTTTTTTGTAATTGTTCCGGGTATTTTGTAATAGTTATGTGCGATCGGAAATCAATTCCGGTAGTTTTTTGTTCCGCTGTGCGATTACAAGGGGCTGCTGTTGATGTTTGGATCGAACAAAATCAAAACAAAACTCACAGAAAAGCAACAGGCGCGCGCGCACTGCGGCCGCTGGGACTGCTGGGGCTGCTGGGCCTGCTGGGGCTGCGGCGGCAGCTGGGACTGCTGGGGCTGTTGGGGCTGCTGGGGCTGCTGGGGCTGCTGGGGGCGTCGGGGCGCGTTTGGGGCAGATTTTTTTTGAGAGTTGGATTTTTTTTTCAAGGGCCATAATAGTGGAAAATTTATTTTAATTTTTTCCATTAAATTTTAATTATTGCTTTAATTTATTGATTATGTGTGTCGTTAATTATGTGTGTAATTCTTTTAAAATTGCATGTTTAACTTAATTAGGACGACATGGACATAAAATTTATTTATTGCTTTAATTAAATGTTATATGTTGCTAAAATTATGTGTGTATTTTGAATGCATGATTAGACATAATTATAACAACATGGGCCCCATTTAATTTTAAAATTCCTCAATTTTAATAAAAAAAAATCTAAGTGGGAAAGGGAATTAATATGAAATTAAATCTCATGGTCTCCATTATTGGTTGTAGGTAATTTAACATAAAGACGAATATAAATTATATATACGTCACCCATCGTGGCATGTAATTTGTGGTGTCTAGAATGTTATAGAAATTACTAGAACAAACTTCTTAAATTAATAAATTTTGAAAGGAATAAATACGGATTTTCTTTATTTCTGATTTGGGGCGATTTTGTCAAAAACGGGTTCATCGAACTTGTAAGGCTGTGGGTTTTAAGCGAGACCGATGTGACTCCTCCACTACCTGGAAATCAAACCATTGATGAATATTGAATTGAAGTATTCTATTCAAGGCAAAATTACGAATATTGGAAGGTATACACGCCACCCATCGTGGTGTACCAAGTTCCATAGATTTCGAATAATTTAAGATTTGATGATGGTATACACTTAGCTATGAAAAATAATATAGTCCACCCCAACGTGGCATATTGTTTAGTAATAGGACCGAAGTGACATTTAAACAAAATTAGGTGGTATACATGTCACACATCGTGGCGTACCAGAAGCTTATGGTGTTTAGATGTTAGTGCATTAAATTTTAATAATTTAGATCTTAATAATTAATGCACCCTTATTTATGTGATGTTTTTATGCATGATTCTCAGGATAAAATGGGCTTTAATCCACTATTCACCATACTTAAGGATAACAAACTTACCGGACCTAACTATATTGAATGGAAACGAAATTTGGACATTGTGTTGACTGCTGAGGAGTACAAGTTTTGCACTTATGAACCCAAGCCTGAACAGCCTGCTGCTGATGCTCCTGAAGATGAGAAAGAGTATTATAAACGGTGGATTAAGGCTGATGAGATGTCACGATGTTACATTCTGGCAGCAATGTCGGGTGTTTTGCAGCATCAGCATCAGTCTATGGTCACTGCTTCGGATATGCTCTTTAATCTCAAGAAACTTTTTGGAGATCAGAATAGGGCTGCTAGGCAAGTAGCCATGAAGGCTTTAATGAACACTCAGATGGCTGAAGGCACACCTGTAAGGGATCATGTTCTCAAGATGATGTCGCATTTGAATGAGATAGAGATCCTTGGTGCTGAACTTGACGGGGAAACCCAGATTGACATTATCCTTATGAGCTTGTCCAAGAGTTTTGAGCAGTTCCGCTTGAATTACAGCATGAACAAGAGGCAGTATAGTCTCGCGGAACTGCTGACAGAACTTCAGGCAGCTGAAGGATTATTTCGGCAGAGTGTTCAAGTGAATGTGGCTGAGAAAGGTTCTTCCTCTAAGCCGAAAGGTATTAAGAAGAAGAAAAAGGCTCAGACACAGAAAGCTGTGAAGGCAGTGGGAGTTCAGGGTGGTGTGAAAAAGCCTAAGGGAAAGTGCTTCAGATGCAAACAGTCAGGTCACTGGAAACAGGATTGTCCTCTTCCTAAGAAGACAAACAATACTGGTATGTCTCTTTCTCTAATTACAGAAACATTTATAGCGGCTATATCTACGAGCACTTGGTGTGTAGATACAGGATCCACTGATCATGTTTGTAATTCTATGCAGGGGTTCCAACTATCCAAAATGCTTAGAGATGGTGAGATATACGTGTTCATGGGAGATGCTACGAAAGTAGCAGTAGTTGCAGTAGGAGTTATTCATTTATCTTTTGGTTCTGATAGGATTTTGGTTTTGAACAATTGTCTTTATGTACCTTCTTTTAGAAGGAATTTAATTTCGGTTTTTAAACTTGCTTTGGATGGTTATAATGTTTGTTTGGATCGTAATGTTTCTATTATGATGAATAAACGAATTATATGTTCTGGTACATTGCAAGATAATTTGTATATAATTAATCCTAGTCAACCTGCACTGCAACTGCAATTTAGGGAATTGAACAACACATCTTCTAACTCTACTAAAAGAAAGGAACCTTCTAGTTTGAACCAAACATATCTTTGGCACTTGAGATTAGGTCATATTAACTTGAGGAGGATTCAAAGACTGGTAATAGACGGGCCTTTAAGCTCATTGCCAGTGGAGCCATTTCCAGTTTTTGAATCCTGCTTGGAAGGTAAAATGACTAATAGGCCTTTCAAGGCAAAAGGGAATAGAGCCAAACAACTGTTAGAATTGGTTCACTCTGATTTATGTGGACCCATGAATATCCAAGCAAGAGGTGGTTATGAATATTTCGTCACTTTCATTGATGATTATTCTAGATATGGGTACATTTATTTGTTGCACCGTAAGTCTGAGTGCTTTGATAAGTTCAAAGAGTACAAAGCTAAAATGGAGAAGCGACTTAATAAAAGTATCAAGTCACTACGATCATATCGTGGTGGCGAATACTTGCTTGGAGAATTTAGGGAATATTTATCAGAAAATGGGATAGAATCCCACTTAACTGCACCAGGCACACCCCAGCAGAACGGTGTAGCAGAGAGAAGGAACCAGACTCTTTTAGAGAGTGTTAGATCGATGATGAGTTATTCGGATTTACCCAAGTCGTTTTGGGGACATGCCTTAGAGACAACAACTTATCTTCTGAACTTAGTACCTTCTAAGTCGGTTCCTAAAACCCCCTTAGAATTGTGGACCGGGGATAAACCGAGTCTAAGACATATTCGAATATGGGGTTGTCCAGCACATGTGCTGAACAAGAACGCGACTACGTTAGAATCTCGTACAGAAGTAAGGTTGTTTGTAGGCTACCCCATGGGAATGAAAGGATATTTATTTTATAGTCCGAAGAATTGGGATGTCATTGTTAGCACCAATGCAAGATTCTTAGAGGAGGAATATATAATGAATCACAAACCCATGAGTAGTGTCGTTTTAGAGGAACTAGTGGGAGGGACAAATAATACCCATGAAGCTGTAGTACAAGTAGAACAACCACAACATAATGTACAACCTGTCACTAATACCGCACCAGTGCCTCGTCGTAGTGGGAGGGTTGTTCAACAGCCTGATAGTTTCATGTTTTTGGGTGAGTCTTCAGACTTGGTCTCTGGTGAACATGATGATGATCCCCGTACATACGAAGAGGCAGCACAAGACAAAGATGCAGATCTTTGGCAAAAAGCGATGGAATCTGAGATAGAATCAATGTATTCTAATCAGGTCTGGGAGCTCGTGGAACGACCCAAAGGTATAAAACCTATTGGATGTAAGTGGATCTACAAGAAAAAGAGGGGATTAGATAAAAAGGTGAAAGCCTGGAAAGCAAGACTTATTGCGAAAGGGTATACTCAGAAAGAAGGTATCGATTATGAGGAAACCTTTTCACCGGTAGTCATGCTTAAGTCAATCCGTATTCTTTTATCTATAACAGCTCATCTCGATTATGAGATTTGGCAAATGGATGTCAAGACAACTTTTCTTAATGAAAGTCTTGAAGAAACCATCTATATGCAGCAACCAAAAGGATTCATTAAGGAAGGCCAAGAGCATCTGGTATGTAAGCTTAAGAGGTCTATTTATGGACTTAAACAAGCTTCTAGAGACTGGAATATTCATTTTGATCAGGCAGTCCAGTCATATGGATTTGATCAAAGTCCAAGCGAATCGTGCGTGTATAAGAGAAGTGAAGGTAATGCAGTGGTTTTTCTAGTACTATATGTAGATGATATTTTACTCATTGGAAACAATATTGAGATGTTGTCATCAGTAAAGGCATGGTTGTTCAAACAATTTGACATGAAGGACTTAGGTGAAGCGGCATACATCCTTGGGATCAAAGTTATAAGGGATCACAAGAAAAGGATGTTGGCTTTATCTCAAGAGCCCTACATTGATGAAGTATTAGCTCGTTTTAACATGCAGAACTCCAAGAAAGGTTTTCTACCTTTTAAGCATGGAGTTGCTCTATCTAAAAAGCAGTGTCCTTCGACACCTAAGGATATAGAGAGCATGAAAGCAGTTCCTTATGCTTCAGCATGTGGAAGCTTAATGTATGCTATGTTATGTACGAGGCCTGACATCTGCTTTGCTGTAGGCATGGTTAGTAGATATCAGTCGAACCCAGGTCAGGAACATTGGAGTGCAGTAAAAACTATACTCAAGTACCTGAGAAGGACTAAGGAGTATATGTTAATTTACAAGGCCTCAGATCTATTTCCTTTGGGATATACTGATTCAGATTTCCAATCAGATAGGGATAAGAGGAAATCAACCTCGGGATATGTTTTTACTTTGGGAGGTGGAGCCGTTATATGGAGGAGTGTAAAGCAGAAATGCATTGCAGACTCTACCATGGAGGCCGAGTACGTGGCGGCCTCTGAGGCTGCCAAGGAGGCTGTATGGTTCAGGAACTTCCTTTTGGACTTAGATGTGGTACCTAATTTGCCTAGGAGCTTGACGGTGTATTGTGATAACACTGGTGCTGTGGCAAATTCAAAGGAACCGCGAGACCAGAAAGCAGCTAAACATATTGAACGTAAGTATCATCTCATACGAGGAATCGTAAAGCGAGGGGATATAGTTGTGGCTCACATATCATCAGAAGACAACCGAGCAGATCCTTTCACAAAGAGCTTGCCAACCAAGGTTTTTGACAAGCATGTGGAAGCGATAGGAGTCAGATGGATGGACACATAGATTTTTATGTAATAGTGGATTAAATAAACACTGATGTACACATAGAATATTTTGAGTATAAGTGGGAGATTGTTAGTGTATACTGAAAATATTTATTTGAAGTATGTACATTTATTTCTGGCCAGTTTATTTGAGAATCATTTGAATGTTTACATGTTGTCTAATATTATATATTGTGAACAATCTAGTATCAAATGAGATACAGAATATTAGATTGTTAAATACGGTTATATAATATAATAAGGTTCACAGCACAGGTGGTGTTGGACAATCCACTAGTATGGCTGTAGTATTATTTAGATTAGTTTATATTGACTAATAAATAATACTAGTATACTTTGTGTATATTGAACATGATCAAATTTAGAATTGTTCCCTTAATACTGATTAAGAAGGAGAACTAAGATTATATGTTATTATTAATGCTTAGGTTCTTAATCCGGAAATAGTAATTGACACGTGTATATTATTTACATGCTTTGATTTATATATGAAATAATTCTTTTGAATTATATCATTATATTTTGGGTGATGGAATTATATACATGGTGGATATTATTTATTGAAGGAATCCATGTCCTGATAATATTCGGGTTAATGATGTCCCCTTGAAAGCTCAAAAAGATTTAATTATGTGAAACCCTGCAGGTGGAATTTATTCTGGCATAATTAAATAAAGGTTGAGTGGATGATCAAGGATAAAAGATATTAATTAAATAAATTATCAGTCAAATTCTAACAAAAAATTAGCTAGGGCTTGTCCTTTAATCGTCATCCGGGGCATATACTCCAAATTAAACTGTCCCAACTCCGTAGTGGGTATGTCGTACGGACTTCAACTCTATGGGCCTAGAAATATGGCAGTAATTTTCTTGATGCAAGAACCAGGGCATAAACCAGCTTCTCCATGCTTGTGTAGCGAGTTTCAGCGTCGTGCAATCGCTTGCTCACATAATACACTGGTGACTGCTGCCCATCTTCGTCTCTTACCAGAACTGCGCTGATTGAATACTCAGTCACTGCGAGGTACAGTATTAGAGATTCCCCATCCAATGGTTTTGATAACATGGGAGGGTTCCCCAGTTGTTCCTTGATCTTTCTAAAGGCCTCTTCACATTCTGGTGTCCATATGAAATCCTTCCCCGTCAGCTTAATGGCTTTGAAGAATTCCTTCCATCTGTCGGAGGACTTGGAAAAAAATCGATTTAACGCGGAAATCCTCCCAGTTAAACTCGGCACCTGCTTTACATTGGTGGGTGACTTCATATCCAATAATGCCTTGATCTTTGCGGGGTTGGCCTCAATTCTCCTATGGTTGACGATGAGCCGAGAAACTTGTCCGACTCCACGCCGAACACACACTTTTGTGGGTTTAACTTCATGCGAAGCCTTCTTAGAATGTTAAACATTTCCATCAGGTGCTTGATATGGTCATTCGCCGCCCTGGACTTTACCAGCATATCATCCACATATACCTCCATGGTTCTCCCAATTTGGTTCTTGAACATCATGTTTACTAACCGCTGGTAAGTCGCGCCAGCATTAATCAAACCAAACAGCATTCCTATGTAACAGTATAACCCCCTATCAGTGATGAAGGATGTATGCTCTTGATCGGGACCGTACATCGAAATTTGATTGTAACCAGAGTATGCATCCATAAAACTCAGCAAGGCATGCCATGCTGTCGCGTCAACCAACTGATTAATTCGTGGGAGCGGGAAACTATCCTTTGGACAAGCCTTATTGAGATCTGTGAAATCCACACATGTCCTCCACTTCCCGTTCGGCTTTTTCACAAGTACTGGATTTGCAAGCCATTCGGGGTAGAAGGATTCTTTGATTAGTCCCACCTCTAACAACCAGTCTACTTCTTCTTTTAATGCTATCGCCCTTTCCCCACTCACCGGGCGATATTTTTGACGTAGCCCGTACAATTCGGGAAGATATTCAATCGGTGACACATTACTTCTGGCTCGATTCCCACCATGTCTGAATGACTCCATGCGAAGACATCAAGATTTGCGATTAAAAAGCGGGTAAGACTTCCCCTCATTTCATCATCTAACTGGGATCCCACTTTCAAAACCTTGTTCGGGTCATCTTTGTCAACCGGAATAGATATTGTGTCTTCGGCCGGTCCTGTCTTTTCGGCGGGTATAGGGATCCTGGGATCCAAATCAAAATCAAAGTCTCGGGGGTCCTCGACTTCCACTCTTGCATCTGAGGGCGCGTCCTCGTGAGTTTCTTCAAGGCGCATCCTCTTTTTGAGGAGCATCCACCTTGAATTTATTTCTGAGACCTTGCAAAATCTCACTTCTTCTTTCCAATTTTTCCCCGTTAACCTCCTTCTGCATGATCTCCTCTGCATGGTTCACCGCGACTTCTTCCACGCTACGGATCCTTGAAACATTCCCCAGCGTCAAAACAGAGTTCCCGGTGACATAAGTTTCTTCCTCTTCGGGGAAATCTATGAAATAGTGGGCATGAACCTCTCCACTTGGTTTTGTATGAATGTCCTTCGTACCCTCGAATGGAAGACCCTTTCCCTCGTACCTTCTCCTGCGGAATTCTTTAACAGCCTTGTGATAGTAGTCGCGTGACTCGTACTGCGACCCTCTCAGACTGCCTACTCTGTTTGGTGTTGGGAACTTTATCATCAAGTGATGTATCGAGGTTATCACCCTGAACGCTCGTAACCAAGGTCTGCCGACCAACACATTGTGCGCGGAATCCTGATCCAGCACTTTGAAGTCCATCATTTGAGTGACCGATAAAGCTCCTTCCCCGAGTGTGACGGGAAGCCTAACCGAACCCATAACTCTCACTGCTTCTCCAGTAAAGCCATAGACGTGTGCATCTTCAATGTACATGTCGCTATCCAGGAAACCCAATTTTTTGTATGTGCTGTAATACAAGATGTTCGCAGAACTCCCATTGTCCAAGAAGACTCGATGTACATTCATTGCCCCAATAAGTATGGTAATCACCAGTGCATCGTTGTGGGGATGATGCACCCACCTTGATTCTTTTTCCTTGAATGTAATGTCAGCGGACTCTCCCTTAAAGATCTTTGGAGGTCTGTCTTCCAAGCTGTGAATGTTGGTGAGCGGCGGATGTCGTGCCTCTCTCGCGTTTCTTTCCAATGCTCGATTACTATCACCAACAAAAGGGTGTCCTCCAAAAATTGCCCTGATACTGCCAGCCCTCTGAAACTTAACTTCAGCTGTTTTCTCAACATCTTCCACTCGCGGGAGCTGTCTTTCATCCTTACCCTTGTCATCGCTTCCCCTGCGTCGTTTCACCTTGTCAATCCATTCTCCCAGGTACCCAGCCTTGATCAATTCCTCAATTTCATCTTTTAGGTGACGACACTCGTGGGTGTCATGGCCGGTAGACTCATGGTAATCACAATACTTCTTCTTGTCTCTACTCTGCCATAAAGTTAGACGGTCTGGCTTCTTGAAGATTCCTCTATCCTTATTTACCTCGAAGATATGATCAATGGATGCCGCTAATGGGGTGTAATTGCTGACCCTTCTCTCATAGTTCAATGGCGGGCTCCATTCTCTCCGCGTGTTTACGGTGTTCACTCTATTAGGGCTTCTGGCATTCCGCCGATAGTCTGGGTTCAAGGATCTATCCCTTCTCTTTGATCGCCCCTCGGAGTTAAGGTTGTTGTCATTCTTTTTTGTTTCTGCAAGCGACTGCTCAATCGCTTTGAATGATTCCGCCTGCGCAGGCACATCAGCTAATGACACAGGGTCCTTCCCTTGCAGATGCTTCCAGAAGTCCATTCCCACACGTAGTCAAGCTATAAGGAGTATTTTCAGCGTTTCATCAGTTGCGCCCCGTACCAAAGTGGATTCTGCATTGAACCTTTTGAAGTATGAGGTCAAACTTTCTTCTTCCTTCTGTTTCACATTAGCCAGTGTGGTAACTGGTGGTGTGTACTTCACTGTAGCTTGGAATTGAGTTAAAAACAAAGTTTTTATCTGTTCCCAGGATGTGATCACACCTGGACCAAGTTTCTGGAACCACTGATGAGCGTCTTCTCTAAAAGTGGCCGCCAGGAGACGGCATCGAGCCAAATCAGGTACTTGATATACATCCATTTCAATGTTGAAACGCCCCAGGAATTCTACAGGGTCAGAGTTCTCATGAAAGCGCAAGTCATTGGTTGTGTTCCTGTATCCTGCCGGCAATTGCGCCTCCCTCACGACAGCAGCAAAAGGAGAAGGAGCTTGTGCGGTTGCTGTTACTCTTCCTCCTTCAAGATGGTTGAGTAAGCTTTTGAGATCGTTCACATTGAATGTCCCTACCCCAGGAATAGTTTGAACGTTAGGCTGTTGGAGTTGTTCCGCGACTTGTTGGGGTTCCCCTTGATTACCCCCCGGGTGTATCGGTGGATCTTGCCGCCCCTCACCCTGAGGCTGCGGCTGTGGTATGTTACCCTCTTGGTTTCGAACATTTTCCCGCACGCGAGGTTCCTCTTGACCGTGTCGTGGAATTTCATCATTATTCTGCACTATAACTTGATTCGACCACCGTCCTGGTCATGAGGACGCGCCCTGGAGCCATTACCCGTAGCACTGTGGAAAACTACAGGGATAACGACAGGAGCTTCTTCAGCGGAAGGTGCTCCATCTCTCCCACCATTGTAGGGTGTTCTTCCATATTGGTATCCCATCCTTCCTCGTCCATTCCTCTGATATCCCCGGTAGTAATTCCCGGGCCTTCCTCGTGGAGGGGCACGCTCGTGCTCGCGGTGCCGCGCCCTGTCATCCCTTTGGAATGCAGGGGGCACACGCGTTGTATCACGGGGACTCGCTTCTCCAGTGTTTCCTTCCTTTTACCATTCTACCAGCAACATCCTCAAATCGTCATCTTCTAACCTTATGCCAAGCCTTCTTTTCAAGGTTGAAAAATCCCTTCCTTCCTCATCTTCATTTTGAGTGTTCTCCGCACGACGACGCTCGTCCATCGTACGCCCAGACCTATGTGGGTGTGGCACCACCTGATTACCAAGGCGAGGCCTTTCCCTACCATCAGTGTCCTCATCGACAAGCTCCACAATAGGCTCTATATCATCAGAATATTCCAAGCGCCGCGGAGTGATTCGCGGGTTTTCCTCGATGCCCTGGGTATCTCCTTCAACTACTGGTGTTTTCCCCACGGCATGGCCGTGACGGGGAAAATGACGACATCTCCTCGTTCTCCGACGCTCCACTGTATTCAGTCTTGAGTGAAAACTATTAAGAGTATCCCCATGCGGTAAAACTGCTCCAAGATATCAGCGTTGCTGATGAGAACCGGAGGTATCCCCCCACATCAGGAGCTCTTGGTGGATCTGCCATGTTTCTGGGAACGTAGGGTTCATGGCGAGTGTAGCCTCCCCCGCCTTCTCCTTCAGATCTGCTATGACTTCCATCATAAGAACTTTCATCACGATTGTAAGACAGCTTTTCCTCATAAGATTACGATCTTAATTAGCACCCCTCCTTCTAGCGCCAATTTGTTGACGGAGGAATCTGGTAACAACAAAGATTAAGGTTTCTCGCCGGAACTAAGATCTATGACGGTGGTTCTTCGCCGGAAAATCAAGCGGTGTGCGGTGGTTTGTTTTAGGCTGAGATTGATCAGAGTAAGTGGTGGCTCTCTTATCAGCTCTCAACTTCTTACCCTTTCAATGTGCCTACGTACCATTTATATAGGGATCAAGCCTGACGCAGCTCTTGTGGAACAAGAAATCGAATGGGCTTAGACTTCTTATTCCTAGGCCCGGTAGAAGCCTATCCAAAGTCCGTCTTCCGCTAGCTTTAGGAATGTCCAACTATGAGGCCCAACCGCAAAGGCCCAAGACTCATCCGCAATCGCAGGACTTCACGGATAATACATCTCCCTGCGCAAGGATAACACTCCGCTACAGCTATTTCCCTTGATTTACGGACGCAGGTATAGCCACGGTTCACCCCAAGTGTCGGACGCATCCCTGTCCCCCGAATGAGGATAACCCACCAGATAACAGGACAGGTGATCCCAAGCTCTTGGGTGCAAAGTGCAGGATGACTCCAAAGTTCTCCAACGAGGACACCCGTTCAATACAAGAACAGAGTTCCCCAAACACACACCAATGTTAACCCCGCATCCCCAACGAGGACACCCGTTGAATACAGGAGGAGACCTTCAATCATCAGGCATACCCCTGGAGGCCTTCAAGCTTTTCACGGACATCCCCCTCCTTGACCGCCTCAAGAAGGAAATTCTTCAAAGAGTACCTGCAACAAATACATTAGTAAAAATGATCTCCACTGCTCCTCTCCACACAAGCTTTATCCTAAAGTCACCATTGAAAATACATTGACCAGGCACTGGACGCGTCCTAAGACCCTGGGCGCGTCCTCTCCTTCATGAACCTGCATAGCCTCCTCAAACCCTGGTGCACAACATTCCTCTACACAAGGCGCGTCTTAGTCAAGACAGACGCGTCCTCCAGCTGTTATTGCTGCGAGACCATGTTTGCCAAATGCCTTCACCAAGGTTGAAGCGTCCACGTCCCTTGGGCGCGTCCATCACAAGCGATGCACTTCCATGCTTCACCACCACCTGGTCACAAAACATCCTCTAACATGTAGACGCGTCCCCATTACATGAACGCGCCTTAACCTTCCACAATGTAATACCGGTCTTGACCGCACTTAACCCGCGCTTGACCCGGATCACTCAAATGCCAAATTTTGGGTATAACAATAGTCCTTTAAATTTTTCAATCATATATTTGTTTCAAATGATAAAAATAAGGGGATTATAATCCTTTAAAAATGACTTGCAGAAGGGGATAAAACAATACTTACTCCCACCAAGCTTTAGAGGGGATTATAGTCATATCCTCTGCTCCAACAAAATAAATATACGATAGGATAATTTAAAGAATTATAATTTTTGGATAACTCTTTACTAAATTTTTACAAAAAAAATTATGGGATTAGAAAATTTAAAGGATTATAATCATATTCCCTACTTAATATCATTAAACAAACATGGCGTGACATTAAAACGTGAAATACTTCGCACAGTCATTTGTTGCTACTTGATGAAACAAAGCGAAAGTATTACAAGACGCAAAAAATTCATGATTCTTTACATTTTCAATTGAAACTTCTAAGATATCATTGAAAATAATACAGTAAGCATCATGCAACCGCTCATAATTGAACCATTTATAAGCAAATATTGAACTCTATTATCATATCTGTAAGGACTAAGGAGCACAGGTAGTACGAGCCACTGAGCCAGTCATGCAATCACCACTGTATTGATATTTGCAATATTATAAAAATTCTGCGTTATCAAAATTATAGGATAATAACATACGAGAAGCAGGATCCAATAATTAAACCATGCCTTGAAAGAAACAACATTTAAAAACATACAGAAAAAGCAGTGCGTGCAGAGAAGAATGAGAGCTTGTATAGCTGAAGAATCCACAAGTGGATGACGGAACTAAGGTTTTAATACACTGTGACAGAAACTTCTAATAATTAACATGGTTAGGCATCATGAATTAGTTAGAAATCAGGATCTTTATATAGTGAACAACAGGTTTCACAAATACAATACAAAACCACACATCACTACACTAATTGTTGCAAATTTTACAAGGACCATCAGGCATCAACAACAGGTCTTTCTTAAATGCAAGTGTCAGAACTCTTAAAGATGTTCTTTCCAAGATTAAGTAGTAGACTACTAAATACACATTCAATCTTGGACAAACTTGGAGAGGAAAAATTTCAGAATCTAGGTAATATATTCTAAAACTCATAATTATAGCATCATTCAACCATAAGAATTTATCACAGCACAAGGTGACGAGCCAGCCTGATAAATCATTTACTGAGTCTGGCGAAAACAAGTTTTTTGATAATATTCACCTCCACTAAACTGTAGATTTGTGAAATAGACCCAATCGCGCCCAAGTTTCTGTTAAATATACATAAACACATCTAAGGTTTGCAATTTTAATCTCATGAAAATTAAGCTACTCAGAATGGCAACTTCGTAAAAGCATTCACATCAACCTTTTGTGCTTATTAATCCCTTACCAGAACCATAAAAAACAACCTTGTTATTCGCCCTTAACAGCTGATTAATCTTTTTTCAGTACTAATAAGGCATACTACAGGTATAGCAACCAGAATCAGGGAACCATGACACCAGCAAAGATACATGCTTCTGACAACATATACCACGATAACTATGGTAGCATCTGACAGTCACTAGAAGCATAAATATAGACCCCCAGTGAAAATAAAACGCAGTATAGGAAAATCAAACATGAAAGATTACCATGCTGCTGGCTTATGCTAAGATAAAGATGCAATTAGGGAGTTGATCTTTAGCAGGGAGTAAAATCGACTAGTCCATGGAGAGATTGAACCAGACGCAGTTCCTACTCCCAGACCAACAACACGTACACATTACACCAACCATGCATGTTACAGTGATCCTAAACAAAGCTTGAAATAACTTTATATCATTGAGCTGATGCTTAACACGATCTAAGAAGTAAAACACCTAAATCAACAACACAAATCATTTAGACAGACAAAAATTGACTAAGCACAATATAAACAGAAGTAAAAAAATATACGAATTCTTTAATATAAAAAATTACAAAAAATCATTTCATAGCTAACCAACCACCTATTGCAGACTATACCAGAGGTGTTCATAATATAATACACCAATAACAAACTGAGAATCACTATACCAATGAAGTATGATTTACGGCATTTATTCCTAAACAGTAATAAATTGATGATTTATTGAAAAAGGGGTCTCTTCTTTTTATCTCTTTGAAGGAAAGGTACCTGAAAAATCGCCAATTAGGGCTCAGTATGATGACCATTACAAACCACCCAGGACTCTGGAGACTACACCACAAAGCAAAGAGAAGCCAGCCACAAAAAAACGCTAATACCAGAAAGCAAAAAAAATCCAGAAATAATTGAGTAACAGCAACATCCAACCTTTGATATCTTTTGCCCAAGCTAACTAAATAAATCAACTCACTACAACCATTAAGTCTTTAAAAAAAACCTCAGTCTAAGCATTTCGCACCAAAAACTAAGAATTAAATCGTTCTGCACCATCTGGATAGGCAAGGGACACCCCTGCTGCATCACAATGCAACCAAGACCCAGTCTCTGCTTATAATTCCATTTCAACTACATTTAAGTCTCAGGTCGATTTCAGTAACAAAAGAATCTAACAATGAAGATTAATATAAGTATCAATCAAATTAAACAACCAGGTTTAAGATTCATACAATTAAGGAAATAAATTAATTATATGATAGAATCAAATATGGATACAAAAACCAACAATAATTAGGCACGTCAAATGGATCTAATAAGGAATTTTGTACAGATACAAAAAGGAACTACAATTGAATTTAAAATTCATAAGAAATTAGGCACATCAATGGAATCTAACATAGAATATTGTAAAGAAAATAACCCTTCTATTAAATCCCCCAAATATAATAACAGATCTACTAAAGAACATATTCAAACATCTACACAATGATTTTAAGATATAATCTCCCAAATGAAATCAAAAAATGACTAGAAGTACATATTTAAACATCAACAAAATGATTCTCTTAATGAATTGCACATACACATTATAACAGATTCACAAAATACACATACTTTCAAGTAATAAAAGAAATCAGTAAAAATGTCCTTAGATGGTCATACAAATTTATTACCACATTGGAATGCCTGTGCAGCTCATGAAGGCCTCTCGTTTGATTATCATATACGTTCAAGAAAAAAGGATCGTGTAATAATTTGTCGAGCCCACTAAATGCAGTCGCAAAGCAAAAAAGAGGGAGAGGGGAAGGAAGAACGGCCGTTTTACTTTGGCACAGGAGGTATTGGGTTTGGCTAGGTAACATGATGGATATATATCGGACTACAAATCCTGGAATAACGGTTTCACCATGTCCTTGGCATCGAGTAGTGGTGGTTGATGCACAAACACAGCAAAGATATCAAAAACTTTATACACGCGTGATATTGATGTATGAACACAAGTGATGAGATAGATTTCAAGGCAAATATAGGGTGGTAAACCATCTGATTACATTAGAATATATGTTTTCCACGGAAAACAGATTATTTCAAACATAAGATATCTATTCAATTTGCAGCACACTTAACATAAGATCAGTAATTAGTTGGTTACGTTCTTCTTGTGTCAATTTTTTTACCAAATTCCAGCACCATAGCCTACTCCAAAAGCTTCAGTATATGAACATATTGAAGAGCAGCAGTGACTTCTGGGTTCTTCATTGCCGCCATCATCTCAAGAATCAGGATCCTAGTCGTCTATATGAACATTAAAAAAGAAACTCACATTAGCAATTCAGAGTAGATAATTTTTTAATAGACCGCAACACAATTCAATACATACATACTATCATATTTTAGAACTGCATTGAAACAAATCACGGTCACGAGACCTTAAGAGGAACAATGTCCGTGTGATTATATGAATGACAGCAGACCACAGAAAACAATTAATCCTGACTTGCATATTACATTCCATAGAATATTCTGCTATAGTGGATGCCACCGGGCTTCACCCTAGTTCCAGACATGTCATTGTCTCTGCCATGTCATCTGATTACATAAGTATACACATTTACATTTACACAAATTCATATTGAAGCAAACAATTGTTGATACAGAAACACAGTATACACGGCAAATATATCAAAAACTTCAAACACACATAATATTGATGCATCGACACACGCGATGAGATTGACTTCAAAATCAATCGTAGAAATGTAGGCTGGCATGCAAACCATCTCATTACATAAGTATACTTGTTTTTCCATAGAAAACAGATTATTTCTAAAATGGCAAGTGCTTGATAGCTACAACAAAATTCTCATTCTTCTCCTGATTTACTGCAACTAACACCTTCCGTGAGGATTAGCATTTCGCTTTTGCATAATTTGTCTGTACTCCTTTCTATCCTCATCAGTTATATTTTGCAGCATACATAACATAAGATGAGAAACTAGTTGGTTATGTTCTTCTTGAGTCGAAATATTTCCAGTCACTGAACAGATACTTCTGGCCCTCCATAGCTTGATCATGTAAGATTCCCTTTTGGCGCTTCTCCTCCCTTATTTTTATAAACTCTTGTCGTTTAGCTTGTCTAATAGCCTCCATCTCAGCCTTTACATTGTTTTCATCAGGCACTGTCATTGTCTTTTCCATTGATCAAATTGATTACAAGCCTAGGGTTTCTGCAAAGCAAATGAGAAGCCGAAATTAAAATTACAATAGTCTCAACAATTAAAATTACTAAATTAATAATCATACATTTTATGAACAGGACAAATTAGATTGTCTAACACTAAACAGAACAAATCAATCAAGGACAAATTGGAAGACAATATAAACAAGAATTGAAAAAAAACGAATTGAAGATGGCGGAGAAAAACACATAATTACTCGGTAATTGAAGAAGACATGATGAAATTCAGACACGCTGTAAATTATAATAACAAAACAAAAATAGGCAAGAAAATCAAAAGTGTATTGAGATGTATACAGATATAGATAACTGCTACACAAAAGAAGCATCAAATCAAGCGATTACCTGTACAAATCAGCAAGACCACGACGACAAGAGCGATTATAAGAAGAAAATTAGGGCTACAAAGAACAAGAGAACGAATAATTAAATTTATTTATAAATTTATAAATAAAATAAAGCTTATATAGACATGATTTGGCCCAATTAATCCCTTTTCACACCTGCCGCACTCTCTTTAAAAAATACTATTAAAATTAGCAAGAATCGAATTCAAAATAAGTGTGACTAAAATAAAATAAGCCCTTCGTCCCTTCACTCTTATCTCGTTCTATTTACAAAGTTGAAAACGGTATTATATTATTGGGTTAATGGTTAACAAACTGTAACTTTAATATTTGATTTTGAATTGTATTAAATAAATTCGAATTGGAATAAAAAATACTTGTATCCTGATTCCTCTTTAAAAACAATCGCACGTATAAACAGTGTTTCAGAAATCGGCATCCTAGGGCGGTAAGGGTATCTTTCAAAGATTAATCGACAAATTGGAGATTAATCAGAACATTAATTGGAATAATACAATATTATTTTTAATTTTCATAATTATATAATGATTAATATGTCAAATATTTGTTTGACAAAAAAAATTGAATGATATTAAACAATTTCTTCGCATTTGACATTTGTTATGTACTAATTATTGAGTTAACAATATTAATTAGCCCGTAAGGGTTGGCTCAGTTGGTTAAACAGAGGAAAATTGTCCTCTTGGTCACAGGTTCGAATTCCACGGGAGGAGAATTTATGATTATTTGTTCACGTGGTTTGCAGGCTATTACGTGAGCCGTAGGGTTTACCCAGTGCGCACCCGAAAGGTAGCGGATGCGGGTTACCTACGATTAAAAAAAAACTAATTAAAATATGTCATTTTTCTATTTTAGGTGAGAAAATAAATATATTAAATTACTTGTTACTTCTAACCAATATTTTATATTAGAAATTGGCACGATTGTGTGAAATTATAAAATTAATGAATAAAAATCATAAAAACCTAAAAAATTGATTTTTTATTTATTTTCCGTCTACACCGTCTAGGACCGATTTTTGACTGCCTAATCCCGATTTTCAGAAAAAACGTATAAATCACCGCTTACGTCCGTGTCGCGTTTTACCACCGCCGATCTGTACCCATTTTCAGAACATTCCATGTAATACAACCTATATGTTAACATATATCACTCTCTCTCTCCCTCTCCCTGCATTCGTCTCTCTCTGTCTATGACTATACGACCGTGTTTGACTGCAGAAACTCTAGACTTGCTGAAAATATAAAGACGCACTAGGTCAATTTTAGCGCCAATTCTCATTCGCAATTTTTTGCAAATCTGAAGATCATAGATGTACTCTATCTAATCTTCGTGGTCAATCAATTGTATCTCGCTACTAAATTCATCATTGTATGTATATAAATATGTTTAATTCAGATATAATTCCCATAATCTCTCTCTCCCTTTCTCTCACTACATTCGTCTTTCTCTTGTTAGAATATATAATCTTGGCATAAGTTCTTGGCTTGCCATTGCGTCACAATGAAGGGGAGACTTCATCCCCAAGAAATAAAGTTGTCAGTTCGGATGGGCACAGGCTTTATAAATATCCTCGATCTCCGTCTCCCTGGCAACAAAACAGTACAATCACTTCAAGAAATCATTAAGGAAAGACTCGGAATTCCTATATGTGAACAACTGCTTCGTTACGAAGAACAAAACCTACTCTCAGAGTACACACTCGAGGAATGTTCCATTCACAATTATGCAGAAATAAGTTTGTTTGATATGCGGCATGTGAGGGACCTTGGACAAAACCCTACACATGAGAAAGCATGGGAAGATATTCATTCTTTCTTGTTCTTGCTAGATATCGTACTTACAGAGCAACAAGATGATCATTCAATCTTTCTGCTTAAAGATACTCTTACTGCTTACCTGGAAAAAGTGCCACTAGAGGATGATGATGATGATGAGAAAGCGGGGAAGTACATCGATATTTTAACTTTTTCCGCTGCTCTGCAAGCATTGGTACATCTATCCAAGTCAAAAATTCACCATCACGAGTTATGCACTCAAGATTTAATATCAATTTTGCTCAAGTGGATTAAAAAGGTGCATAAAGATCGTCCATGCCTTGCTGTACCAATTCTGGTGAAATTATTGTTATACCCCAAAATTTGGCATTGAATTGACTCGGGTCAAACACGGGCTAATTACAGTCAAACTCAGTATTGCGTTGTGAAAGTGAGGACGCGTCCAAGCATTCAGGACGCGCCTACTTGAGAAGGGATATGTTACGAGGCGAGGAGAGTGCATGATCAAGGAAGGACGCGCCCAGGCTTTATGAACGCGTCAATGTTTATGAAAGTGCTTGGCAGATGAAATCTTATGGTGATGGACGCTCTAGGACGCGCCTATTTTAGCAAGGACGCGTCATAGGAGGTGAAATGTTGTGCATGATGGTTTAGAGGAGACGGTGCAAGTCTAATAAGGTTAAGGACGCGCCCTAAATTCTAGGACGTGTCCTGTGATTTTGAATGCTATAAGGAACGATTGATGAGGAAACAGGTTTGGATTTATGAAGGTGAGGACGCGCCCAAAGGGTTAGGACACGTCATGTGTTTGATCTATATATTTTTGATGTTGAATTCAGGACAAAGCTTGCATGGAGAGGAGCAATGGAGGTTATTTTTACTAATGTATTTGTTGCAGGTACTCTTTGAAGAATTCCCTCCTTGAGACGGTCAAGGAGAGGGATGTCCGTGAAAAGTTTGAAGGCCTCCAGGGGTATGCCTGATGATTGAAGACCTCCTCCTGTATTCAACGGGTGTCCTTGTTGGGGATGTGGGATTTACTTTGGTGTGTGCTTTGGGAGCTCTGTTCTTGTATTCAACGGGTGTCCTCGTTGGAGAACTTTGGAGTCATCCTGCACTTTGCACCCAAGAGCTTGGGATCACCTGTCCTGCTATCTGGTGGGTTATCCTCATTCGGGGGACAGGGACGCGTCTGGCACTTGGGGTGAACCGTGGTTATACCTGCGTTCGTAAATCAAGGGAGATAGCTGTAGCGGAGTGTTATCCTTGCGCAGGGAGATGCACTATCCGTGAAGTCCTACGATTACGGACGAGCCTTGGGCCTTCGCGGTTGGGCCTCATAGTTGGACATTCCTAAAGCTAGCGGAAGACGGATATCGGATGTGCTTTTACTGGGTTTAGGAGTAAGAAGTCTAAACTCATTAGACTTCTTGTTCTACGAGAACTACGTCAGGCTTGATCCCTATATAAAGGGTACGTAGACACATTGAGAGGGTAAGAAGTTGAGAGCTGATAAGAGAGCCACCACTTACTCTGATCAATCTCAGCCTAAAATAACCACAATTAACCACACACCGCTTAAGTTTCCGGCAAAGAACCACCATCACAGATCTTAGTTCCGGCGAGAAACCTCAATCTTTGTTGTTACCAGATTCCTCCGTCAACAAATTGGCGCTAGAAGGAGGGGGCTGCTAATTAAGGTCAAAATCTTAGGAGGAAAAGATGTCTTACAATCGTGATGGAAGTTCTTATGATGGAAGTGACAGTAGGTCAGAAGGAGAAGGCGGGGGGCGTTATACTCGCCATGAACCTTACGTTCCCAGAAACATGGCGGATCCACCAAGGGCTCTGGATGTAGGGGGGACACCTCCAGTTCTCATCAGCAACGCTGATATATTGGAGCAATTATATCGCATGGGGGATACTCTTAACAGTTTTAACTCAAGACTGAACACGGTGGAGCGTCGAAAGACGAGGAGAGGTCGGCGTTTCCCCCGTCATGGTCATGCCTTGGGAAAAGCCCCTGTAGTTGAAGGAGATACCCAGGGGAGCGGGGAAAACCCGCGAATCACTCCACGGCATTTGGAGTATTCGGATGATGTAGAACCTATTGTGGAGCTTGCGGATGAGGACACTGATGGCAGAGAAAGGCCTCGCCTGGGCAACAAGGTAGTGCCACACCCGCATAGGTCTGGGCGTACGATGGACGAGCGTCGTCGTGCGGAGAACACTCAAAACCAAGACGAGGGAGGAAGGGATCTTTCAGCCTTGAAAAGGAGGCTTGGCATAAGGTTGGAGGACGACGATTTGAGGATGTTGCTGGTAGAATGGCAAAAGGAAGGAAACGCCGGAGAAGCGAGGCCCCGTTATACGACGCGTGTGCCCCTCACATTCCAAAGGGATGACGGGGCGCGGCACCGCGAGCACGAGCGTGCCCCTCCGCGAGGAAGGCCCGGGAATTACTACCGGGGATATCAGAGGAATGGACGAGGAAGAATGGGATATCAATACGGAAGAGCCCCTTACAATGGTAGGAGAGGTGGAGCGCACTCTGCTGGAAAAGCCCCCGCCGTTATTCCCGTAGCTTCCCACAGCGTTACTGGTAATGGGTCTGGGGCGCGTCCTCATGACCAGGACGGCGGGCGAATTCAAGTAAGAATGCAGAACAATGATGAAATTCCGCGACGCGGTCAAGATGAACCTCGCATACGGGAAAATATCCAGGACCAAAATGGTAACGTGCCACCGCCGCAGCCTCAGGGCGAGGGGCGGCGAGATCCTCCGCCACACCCGGGGGGTAATCAAGGGGAATTTCAGCAAGTCGCAGAGCAACCCCAGCAGCCTAATGTTCAAACCATTCCTGGGGTAGGGACATTTAATGTGAACGACCTCAAGAGGTTGCTCAACCATCTTGAGGGAGGAAGAGTAACGGTGACTGCGCAAGCTCCTTCTCCTTTTGTTGTTGTTGTGAGGGAGGCGCAATTGTCCGCTGGATACAGGAACACAACCAATGACTTGCGTTTCCATGGGAACTCTGATCCTGTGGAGTTCTTGGGGCGTTTTAACATTGAAATGGATGTATATCAAGTACCTGATTTGGCTCGATGCCGTCTCTTGGCAGCCACTTTCAGAGAAGGCGCTCAGCAGTGGTTCCAAAAACTTGGTCCAGGTGTAATTACATCCTGGGAACAGATGAAAACTTTGTTTTTGACACAATTCCAAGCCGCGGTGAAGTACACACCACCTGTTACCACGCTGGGTAATGTGAAACAAAAGGAAGGAGAAAGTTTGACTTCGTATTTCAAGAGGTTTAATGCAGAATCTACTTTGGTGAGGGGTGCAACTGATGAAACATTGAAAATATTGATTATAGTTGGGTTGCGTGTGGGGACGGATTTCTGGAAGCACCTACAAGGGAAGGACCCAGTGTCGCTGGCTGATGTGCTTGCGCAGGCGGAGTCGTTCAAAGCAATCGAGCAGTCGCTTGCAGAAACAAAAAAGAATGACAATACCTATAACTCCAAGGGGCGATCCAAGAGAAGGGACAGATCCTTGAGCCCAGATTATCGGCGAAACGCCAGAAGCCCTAACAGGGTAAATGTTGTGAGCTCGCGGAGAGAATGGAGCCCACCATCGAACTACGAGAGAAGAGTCAGTAATTATACACCGCTGGCAGCGTCCATTGATCATATCTTCGAGGTAAATAAGGATAGAGAAATCTTCAAGAAGCCCGACCGTCTAACTTCATGGCAGAGCAGAGACAAGAAGAAATATTGTGACTACTATGAGTCTACTGGCCACGACACTCATGAGTGTCGTCACTTGCGGGATGAGATTGAGGAATTGATCAAGGCAGGATACCTAGGAGAATGGATTGACAAGGTGAAGCGACGCAGGGGACTTGATGACAAGGGTAAGGATGAAAAACAGCCCCCGCGGGGGGAGGATGTTGAAAAAATAGCAGAGGTTAAGTTTCAGAGGGCTGGCAGTATCAGGGCAATTTTTGGAGGACATTCTTTTGTTGGTGATAGTAATCGAGCACTGGAGAAAAACGCGAGAGAAGCGCGACATCCACCGCTCACCAACATCCACAGCTTAGAAGATAGACCCCCGAAGGTCTTTAAGGGAGAGTCCGCTGATATTACGTTCAAGGAAAAAGAATCTAGGTGGGTGCATCACCCTCACAACGATGCGCTGGTGATTACCATGCTCATTGGGGCAATGAACGTACACCGAGTCTTCTTGGATAATGGGAGTTCTACAAACATCTTATACTACAACACCTACAAAAAGCTAGGTTTCCCAGATAGTGACATGTATTTCGAAGATGCGCACGTCTATGGCTTTACTGGGGAAGCAGTGAGGGTTATGGGTTCTGTCAGGCTTCCCGTCACGTTTGGGGAAAGAGCTTTATCGGTTACCCAAATGATAGATTTCAAGGTGCTAGATCAGGATTCCGCGCATAATGTGCTGGTCGGCAGACCTTGGTTGCGAGCGTTCAAGGTGATAACCTCGATACACCACTTGATGATAAAGTTCCCAACGCCAAACGGGGTTGGCAGTCTGAGAGGGTCACAGTATGAGTCACGCGACTGCTATCATAAGGCTGTCAAGGAATTTCGTAGAAGAAGGTATGAAGGGAAAGGTCTCCCATTTGAAGATGTAGAAGATATTCATACAAAACCAAGTGGAGAGGTCCATGCCCACTATTTCGTTGAAAGCCCCGGAAAGGAAGAAACCAATGTCTCTGGGAACTCTTTTTTACGCGGGGACGTATTTCGAGGATCCGTAGCGTGGAGGAAGTGGTGGTGAACCATACCGAGGTGATCATACAGAAAGAAGTTAACGGGGAAAAGTTGGAAAGAAGAAGTGAGATTTTGCGAGGTCTCGGGAATAACCTCAAGGTGGATGTTCCTCAAAAGAAGGACGCGCCCTTGAATGAAATTGAGGTTGATGCTTCTCCAAATGAGGACGCGCCTTCAGATGCGAAAGTGGAAGTCGAAGACCCCCGAGACTTTGATTTCGATTTGGATCCCAGGATCCTTATGCCCGCCAAAAAGACGGGACCGGCCGAAGACACAATATCTATTCCGGTTGATAAAAATGATCCGAGCAGGGTTTTGAAAGTGGGATCCCAGTTGGATGATGAGATGAGACGAAGTCTTGCCCGCTTTCTAATTACAAATCTTGATGTCTTCGCATGGAGTCATTCATATATGATAGGAATCGACCCGGAGGTAATGTGTCACCGTTTGAATATCCTCCCGAATTGTAAAGGCATACGTCAGAAACGCCGCCCGGTAAGTGGAGAAAGGGCAATAGCATTAAAAGAAGAAGTGGACCGGTTGTTGGAGGTGGGGCTGATCAAAGAGTCTTTCTACCCCGAATGGCTTGCAAATCCGGTACTGGTGAAAAAACCGAACGGGAAGTGGAGAACATGTTCACAGATCTCAATAAGGCCTGTCCAAAGGACAGCTTCCCGTTGCCAAGAATCGATCAGTTGGTTGGCGCAACGACGGGGCATGCGTTGTTGAGTTTTATGGATGCATACTCCGGTTACAATCAAATTCCGATGTATGGCCCCGATCAAGAACATACATCCTTCATTACTGACAGGGGGTTATACTGTTACATAGGAATGCCGTTTGGATTGATTAATGCTGGCGCGACCTACCAGCGGTTGGTAAACATGATGTTCAAGGATCAAATCGGAAGAACTATGGAAGTGTATGTGGATGATATGCTGGTAAAGTCCAAGGTAGCGGGTGACCACATCAAGCACTTGATGGAAATGTTTGACATTCTGAGGAGGTTTTGTATGAAATTAAACCCGCAAAAATGTGTGTTCGGCGTGGAGTCGGGCAAGTTTCTCGGGTTCATTGTCAACCACAGGGGAATTGAGGCCAACCCCGCAAAGATCAAGGCATTGATGGATATGAAGTCACCCACCAATGTGAAACAAGTGCAGAGTTTGACTGGGAGAATTGCCGCGTTAAATCGATTTATTTCCAAGCCATCCGATAGATGCAAAGAATTTTTCAAGGCGATCAAATTAGCTGGGAAAGACTTTGTATGGACGCCAGAATGTGAAGATGCTTTCAAAAGAATCAAGGAGCAACTGGGAAACCCTCCCATGTTGTCAAAGCCGTTGGATGGGGAGTCTCTAATACTGTACCTCGCAGTTTCTGAATATTCGATCAGTGCAGTTCTGGTAAGAGAAGAAGATGGGCAGCAATCACCAGTGTACTACGTGAGCAAGCGGTTACACGACGCTGAAACTCGCTACACAAGCATGGAGAAACTGGTTTACGCCCTAATTCTTGCGTCAAGAAAATTGCGACCGTATTTTCAAGCCCATAGAATTGAAGTTCGTACAGCGTACCCGCTGCGACAGGTTCTGCACAAACCAGAGTCATCAGGCAGAATGCTGAAATGGGCTGTGGAGTTGGGATAGTTTGATTTGGAATATGTACCTCGAACAGCGATAAAAGGGCAAGCCTTAGCCGATTTCTTGTTGGAATTTGATTCTGAAATTGATGATAAAGCTTTGGTAATGCTACATCCGCCTTATTCTGAGGAGTCTTTGGAAGAGTTTCCGCATCCTTGGTGGATCTTGCATATGGATGGGGCGGTTAACCATGGAGGAGCGGGTGCGGGTATAGTACTTGTATCTCTGGAAGGCCACCATCTGATGAGCGCCATTCATTTCAAGTTTTATGTAACCAATAATAATGCGGAGTATGAGGCGCTGATTAATGGCCTGAAAATTGCTTTGGAAATGGGGGTGCGGAACTTAATTGCAAGAAGTGACTCAGAGTTGGTAGTGAATCAGGTGAACGGGGGATTTCAAGCACGAGGCCCACGAACAGAATTATACTTGAGATGTACACAGCGCCTGATTGGAATGTTCAAAGAAGTTAGATTGGAATGTGTTCCGCGGGAGAAGAACAGTAATGCGGATGCTCTGGCAAAAATGGGGTCACAACAAGAGGCTGTGTTGTTAGGATCCATCCCCCTTGAAATCCAGGAGATTCCTAGTATCCCAGAGGTAGAAACTATGCGAGTGGATGAGGCTCCCAAGGAAACATGGATGACGCCCATTCTAGCTTACATTCGCAAGGGAATACTCCCCGAGGATAAGTTTATGGCTCGCCGACTCCGCTATCAGGCTGCAAGATACATGATATACGACGAAGTCCTGTACAAGAGAGGGTTCAACCAACCTCTGCTTAGGTGTGTTGAAGAAGAAGAAGGAAATTACATCCTAAGAGAGGTGCATGAAGGAATCTGTGGCAATCACTCGGGGGGTAGTTCGTTGGCAATGAAAGTTTTGCGCCAAGGGTATTATTGGCCCACAATGAGAGAAAATGCTATAAATTTCGTCAGGGCATGTGATCGCTGCCAGCGCTTTGCAAACTACTCGTCTATGCCGGCGACACTCTTGACGCCTATGGCAAGCCCGTGGCCGTTCGCCATGTGGGGAATTGATCTTATCGGGGAATTGCCGAAAGCTAAAGGAGACGTCAAATATGCAGTGGTTGCGGTCGATTACTTTACTAAATGGGTGGAAGCTATGCCACTGGCTACTATCACCGTAAAGAAAATCAGAGATTTTGTTTTCAACTCAATTGTATGTAGGTTTGGAATCCCTTACAAGCTTGTCTCCGACAATGGAAAGCAGTTTGATAGCAAGGAGTTGCGACAGCTATGTGAGGAGTTGAAAATCAAGAAGGAGTTTGCGGCAGTCTATCATCCTCAAAGCAATGGACAAACAGAAGCTATTAACAAAATAATAAAGCATACCCTCAAAATCAAGCTGGAGGAACGTAAAGGGAATTGGCCTGAAGAACTCCCGAAGGTGATGTGGTCATACAACACTACGCCGCGATCTACTATGGGAGAAACGCCGTTTATGCTGACTTACGGCTACGAAGCTATGGTCCTCGTGGAAGTTGGATCGGGATCACTTCGCAGAGATTGTTACGGGAAAGAAGATGTTGAGGTTAATCAAAGGCTTCATTTAGATCTCTTAGAGGAGATGAGGGAAAATTCTCTGCTAAGGCTAGCGGCATATCAGCAGCGCGCCGCAAGGTATTATAACAAGAAGGTAAATGGACAATTGCTGAAGGTGGGGGATTTGGTACTTAGGAAAGTGATGCCCAATACAAAGAATCCCCAACATGTAGTGTTTGGAGCTAATTGGGAAGGACCGTACAGAATAAAGTCCATCATGTGAAAGGGGACTTATCACCTTGAAGATATGGACGGGAAGCTAGTTTCGCGAGCTTGGAATGCGGAACATCTCCGAAAGTATTACCAGTAAGGCGTGGCTTTGGCCCCTTGCATATTTCTTTTATCATTTTGGGTTATGCCCAGATTATAGGCTAGAATTAAATAAATTCCTCCTAGCCTAGGGGGGTAGTGCATGTACTACTTACCTTGGGACTAGTTGAAGGGTCATTTTTTAGAAATAATTTCCCCACAGAGCATAGTAGCCGTGGGACTGGTGCACTTTTGACATCAGAGCGCATTATAAATAAAATTTTGAAACTTTCCAAAAGGATATTTGCTCAGTTTGCTTGGTCTCATGACGCGTCCTAAGTGTAGGGCGCGCCCTAAGCTAGGGTTTTATATGAATGAAACTCAAGTAAAATGTACTATTTTCAAGGACGCGCCCAAGTTATCTTGGTTGATGCTCCTTTAGACTGGATGTTACTGTAATATTGACAACATAATTAAAAAAGAAAAAGTGCTTGTCAAAGACGCATCCTGCTTGAAGGATGATGTATTTTGGATCAAAGGTGAGGCGCGTCTTGATTGATAGTTCTATGTGGATGTTAACTGAAGTAGTGGCCGCTAAAAGGAACAATAGAACTTGAGTAAAAATGGAACTAGGAAGTGTACTATTTCCAAGGACGCGCCCAAGTAATATTGGTTGATGCTCTTTCAGTTGAATGTTTCCTTAATTTTAAAAAAAAAACAAGTCCCTACCGAGGACGCGTTCTCCCGGAGAGAAAATATTTCTGAAAGATAACGTTAAGGTATGTCAAACAGTTAGGACGCGCCCCATTGTGCCTTGTGCCTTGGTTAAACACATAAGTACAGCGTAGTGTCGTGCTCATGCACTTTCCAGAATAAACAAAGACGCGTCTAGCTAGAGAGGACGCGCCCACAATGGATATTTGCTTGACGGAGTGAAAAATAATAACAATTAGTCAAAGGTGACGCGCCCTTAACACAAGGCGCGCCCATATAAATGACTACTTGAGTAAAAAAGAAGTGCAAGTGAATGTTCAAAAATAGTCTTTACAACTTGCAAGGCTTCAAGGGGCCCGCACCCTTAAAATAGTTCAAGTATATAAAAGATAAAGGACGCGTCCTAAGTAGGAGGCGCGTCTTGTGGCTTGTCTTGGTCTTCTGCAGGGGGAGGCTGAGTCTGAAGTGGAGCAGGATCAGGGGACGCGTCCTCTTCCTCTAAGCCTAGAAAAATCCTCTTATTCTTGATGGAGTCTGCGGCCCTGACCCTGAAATCATTTACCCATATCTGGGTATCTGCATCAAACTTTGAGAATGTATACTCTGGGTCGTTGGCAATGAACCCAGAGCACCATTCTTCAAACCCAGCCTGGAAGTCGTGCTGGTAAACTAGCTTTTTCTCCTCTGTCCATCCATGCAGCCTATCATCATTCAGGGTGTCAAGCTCCAGCTGCATGGTGGAATTCAGGGCGATGACGCTGTCCATTTGCTTCTCTATTGAGGAGACATTGCCTTCCAAAACAGCTTTTTCTGTTTCTAGACGCGTCATCTCCCCCTCCAGGCGTCTGATTTCAGCATCTTTCTCTTGGGCAAGCAGGGTAATGTATCTCTCCAGGGATTTAACTTTGTCTTCGGCCTGGCTCTTTGCAGTGTCTGTAACAGCAAGACGCGCCCTAAGCCTGGCAGCCATGTTAGCACTCTGCCTGGCATGCAGGTGAAGCTCGGCTGCAGCCCTGACCATAGCCTCCTCTGTTTGTTGCTCAGTCCTGAAGGTCCAACCTCTCACTTCGTCCTCGGAAAAGTCACCAACCGAGGACGCGCCCAGGTATCTGAGAACGAAAGACTGGTCATCAGGGACAGTCTTTTGACGCTTTGAGGGCGCATCCTCCACCCTTTCGGGAATGTCTAGCACAGTGGTGTCAATTATCTTGGGAGGAGGAGGAGGAGTTACAATAGGAGGTGGAGTTTTTGCCTTTGAATCAACCTTTGTAGGAGCCTGTTTCCTTGCCCTTAGTTTTTTGGAAGCCCCAATTGTGAATCCTTTGGGGAGTGAGGCCATATCTGTGATATAAACAAGAAAAGATATTAGTTAAATGCATTAAGACGCGTCCAGGGAACAAGACGCGCCCATGTTGTGATATAAAATTCTACATGCATGGCAGATTAAAGTAAGAAGGTACATGAAAAGATGGCAACCAAAATGTATAAATGCGTAAAGATCTAACAAGGAAAATGAAAGACACGAATAATGCATGTATGTATCAGGCAAAGGAAGATGCGCCCTACAAAAATGGCGCGCCCTGCCTAGAAACGTTGGCTATGACAGGTTATAAAACACGAGCCATAGGAATATAGGACAAGCGGGACGCGTCCTGTGAGAAAACGCGCCCTTAGCAGATGTATGTGCATGAAACACCTTTGACATTTATGTAAGTTAATATTTTTTGAATGGGGAGCTAATTTTTGTAGCTGTGGACTCGTCCAAAGTTAATGACGCATCCTCCCTCACTTAAACTTACCTTGTTCTAAGTCGAATTGCTTACTAATGTCGATTTCGATCACCTCCGCAGCACTAAGGCCCCTGGTTTTTTCTGAGGTTGTGAGAACAGGTTTGCCGTTGTGAAATTCACGAAACTTGCAGATAGAGCCAACCCGGGAAGACAACGCGCCCACCAGCTTAAGGTTGTCTTCTGTAATCATGTCCTTGAGGTTAAAGTGCTTTTCTGCATATTGAAGGACTTTATCTGCTCTCTTTTTCCTTTTTCCTGTTAATTCCTTCTGAACTCTTTTGTCTAAAGATAAAAGATAGTTATAAGTTGTTAAAAAGAGGAACGAAGAGTTTGTTAAACAAGTAAACAAAATAGGACGCGCCCAATCAAGAGGACGCGCCCAGTGATTGAAGAAAGGCTTTGGTAATCGCTTACTTGGTTCCAAGTTGAAGCGAACACCCGTCCTTCTGACGTCATAAATGTAGAAAAATGGCTCCTTCCAGTCTCTCTCGTGGCTAATTTTTCCTTCATTAAATCCCTTGTTGTTCAACCATTTGTTGACAACCAGAAAATGGTACCCGGGAATTGATTTCCTGATGCTGTAAAAAAAGATGAATTCTTTCATCGAGGGCGCGCCCAGCCTGAGGTTGTGGTACATCAGGAACAAAGCCCAAGCTAGCTTATATGAGTTTGGAGATAGTTGGATTGGGGCGACCTCATACCACTTCAAGATCTTTTTGATATATGGGTGCAAGGGCGCGCCCACACCTAGAGAAATCAACTTTGGAGTAAGCACCATTCGGGGGATCCTTTGATTCCCAATGTTAAAAATGTGTGGCCTCATGGTTCGAAGAGGGCGCGCCCAGATGCCTTCCGTGTCGTAGTATTTCATGTGCCACTGGATTTCCAGGTCAGACACAGTAGAATCAAGAGCTACGCATGCCAGTTTATCCTCTTTTTTCCTTCTGACATTCTTCTCTGCTTTAGTAAGGGTACCGAGCCTCGCCCAGTCACAATCTATTTCTACATCTGAAGGTTCCCAATGCTCTAGGGGAGGATCAGACTTTTGAGGAGATACGGGATATGTCTCAGGGTCAGGAATCCTTCTTTCGAACTCACTTACACTGTGTGGGGACGCGTCCCCAGAAGGAGCCGCGCCCTGAGAAGATGACGCGTCCTGTGTGTTTGACGCGTCCATATCAGAAATAGCCATTTCTTGAGGTTTTTGGCTTGTAGTAGGGATAATTTCGTCGTCCGTCCAATCTTCGATGGCGGCCCTTGTATGGAGAATTGGAGTTCTTTGCCTTTTGACTCCCTTCTTTTCCATTCTTGAACTTATGGGAACATGGTCCATGAAATCGGAGCTGGAATCAGACATTATTGAGTTTTTTGATTTAAGGGAACCAAAGACGCGTCTTTCTGCTCTAAGGAAGGAGTTCGTCCTGTGGATTTCAAGAAAGTCGGGTTTAAAAGTGATCAGATGTGGGGAGTAGATTCCAAGGCGTTTGTTGAGGGCTTTGAATGGATGAAATGGTGAGAAGGAAGACGTGTCCTCCAACTGTAAGAGAATGAATAAATATTTGAGGACGCGTCCATATGTTAAAAAAAAAGAGAAAAGAGGAGAAAGGAAATACTGGAAATATGGAAGGACGCGTCTGTTAGGTCACACTATCACTGTAGAGGGGGTGAATACAGTGTTTATTACAATCAAATCGAACTTCAAGAACTTAAATAACAGAAAACAAACTTTATTGAAACAATAAACTCTGTTACAATCTGAAACTGTTATCTCTCAGTGATGAACAAAATATCACGAGAGCTGCTAGGGTTAAGTTAATAATATTCTCGATTATGATAACTCATATAGTGTAAACCCTATGTCTGTGTTTATATATTACACAGTTACAAGATAATCGCTAACTGATATGGAATATAATTCTGCTTCCTAATATATATCAATCAGATATCTTTTCTTCCAAGTATTCCATTCTTTATGGAATTCCTTCTTCATGCATATCTCTTCTTATGTTTATCTTGATCTTCTTAACTTTAATCAGCTGCTGTCCTTATCTGATCGTCCTTCAGCACTTAAGTTCTGATATCTATCTCCTGATGCTTATCTCCTGATAACATACGTACTGATATCTCTTAAGTCCTGATGTCCAGTATAAGTACTGATCAGTTAAGTACTGATTTGTCCTGTTCAAATAAGATCTGAAATCTAAACATAAAACATATTAGCCATGACATTATCAAATATATCTAACAATCTCCCCCAACTTGTAAATTAGCAAAATATACAAGTTTAACAGATATTTGATGATGTCAAAAACATTAAGTACAAATGCATGAGAATTAGACAAGATAACTACAACTTACAGTCCTTAAAGCTTTTACCAATTCAACTTCTGATAACAACTTTAGTCTGTATACACATCAGAATTTAAGCAGTTGTAGATCTTCGACTTGGCTTCATCATTTTCTGATCTCTCTGATGTCAGGAGTTGTTCTGAGATAATTCTTCAACAAACATTTCTCAGCATATCTAAGTTCATCAATCATTCTCCGTTTGACATCTTTAAGCTCTGCAGTATCTTCACCAGTTTGAAATATTGCAGCTCTGAGATCATTAATCTTTGCTTTTCTCAACTCCTGATCTAGTCTTATGACATAGGCTTTGTCAGACTCTAGATTAAACTCAAGCCCTTTAATACCAAGATATGTCCTGATCTGTGCAGTATTAGGCTTCATATCAACAATATCACCATTGTGATTTCTGTACTTTGGAACATATATGCTGTCAGACTTAACAGAATAAAGTCTTTTCTGTCTCTGAATCTGTTCTTTCAAATAATTTGCAGCAGTCCTTGTCAATCTGTCATCCACTTGAAGTAAGAATAATACATGCTCCAATTCTTCAAAATACTTCAATGGAATGGCATTTTGTCTTATATGATATACCCTACCATCTGTCATGAAATACAACAAGATGTGTTCCTTCAAGTAGGTATGGTAAACCATTTGTACAGATTCCAGTTGATTCAATCTTTCAGGAGTTGCTCCAATACCTGGTTCACTCAAGGAAGTTGGATCATTGGTAGTGTTGTGTACTCTTCTTTCATCAGCACTTCCCAATCCAGTTTTATCTCTTGCTTCCTTTCCAGTAACTACTCTAGCTTCAAAACGACTTGCAGTAGTCTTCAAAGGTTGAGTTTGTTTTGCTTTAGTGAATCCTGGTAGGAGTGTTTTTGATCTTCCTTCTGATATCAAGTTAACTTGAGCTGTGTCAGAGGTTACTTGCTTCTTTTGAATATCAGAACTTTTAATTTCTTAACTCTGAACAACTTGAGCCATGTCAGAGGTTGTTTTAAGAACTTTTCTTGAAGTCAGAGCAAAATTATCTTTGTCATCAGTAATTTCTTCATCTCCAGGAGGTACATAAACTTTAACAGGTTCACCAACCTTTTCTTTACCCTTGGATCTTGGATCTATCTTTGGTTGTGATTTAGCAAATGTTGTTTCAGTTTGTGCCTTTTCTTTAATCACAATACCTTTCAGTTTTGGAAGTGACTTTTTACCAGAAGCTTCAGATTTAGATGTGGCTTTCTTTGATTTAAGTCTAGCTTCTTCTTCCTTTAAACTTTCCAAGTCCATTCCTGGATTTTCTTGAAGAAATAACTGTCTTGACATTTCTTCATCAAGATCTAGAAGTTCATCAGAATTTATTCTTTTACCAGTATCAGAACTTAATTTCTTCCCAGTATCAGAACTTATCCTGTGACTTGCAATTTTAGCATTTCTTGATGAGAATCTTTTACCTTGACTATGACCTCCACCCATTCCAGAGTTTCCTTGGTCATCTTTTTCATCTTTGCTCCATCAAAGAGAATGTCCTTGGGTGCCATTATGTTTGAAAAGAAATCGGTAACCTGTAATGTGTTTGAAAAAATGCCTCTTAAAAGAAAATCGTCAGTAGATGAGAGAGTTGAAAAGTAAAGAGAGATAAAATATAAAGGTAAATAAAAGATTTGACAATCTTTGCTCTCTTTTACTTATACATAAAAAGTAACCGTTGAGGACACATGGCAGACATGCATTTAAAAGTAGTGGTAAATACCTTGACAACTGTTATACATAGATAAGACAAAAAGTAATGGGCACGGTAAATAAGGAATAATTACCACCCACTTGCAGTTTTTCAAGGAAAAACCGTTCCACTTACCTAGATTCCATTAATCAAGGTGAATCAGTTTAATTTAAAATTAAAACCGTTCCCACTAATTCAAATATTTTACTCTGCAATATCAATATTCTGAAAAAAAACTGTGTGTGAGAATGAGTAATATCAATCAGTTAAGTAAGTACTGATAAAACATTATCAGAACTTAAAGTCAGACACAATTTAGACGATCATCAGAATATTTATCAGGATTTATTAATGCGTATTAAAATTTCTCAGAGACAAGATCATAAGATAAAAACAAATTCCATTAATATATCAAAATAATACATTTGATGAAATTGAAATTACATCAGAACTGTTACAATATTGTCCTAAGCTTCTAAATCTAACATCAACAGCCTTAGTCCTAGCTAAGAAGCCTGATAAAGCTGAGGATGAAGAAGAACAGGAAGAAGACGAGATTAAGTCATCTTCCTCTTCCTATCTTCGACAAACAAGATAGCGAGTCGAATGATTCGCTCTTGCTGACGGATAGCTTCCCGCCTTTCCTCCTCCAATCGATCAAGATGAAGCTGGTAGTCCATCTCAAAGAACACAAGTCGGTTCAGCACCGCCTGTGGGACAGAGCCCCATATCTCTTCAGGAATGGCAGTTACATGCCACTCCTGCTGCTAGTCAGCGCAGCTTAGCTCCATATGAAAATTTTGGTAATTCAAAAACATGTTGAATCGGACCATGATGTTTTTGAAAAAAGAATATGAAGTTAAGATTGTGAGAAAAATGGATGGAAAGGGTAATGTGAAGTGGCTTTTTATATAGGCAAGAGAATGCCAGGAGACGCGAAGATATTTAATGCTGACAGATATAGTTAAGTCTACCTCGTCTCCCTAGACTTGAAAAAGAATAACAGTCATTGGAAAAGGAATGTGCACATGTAACAAGAGTGAACTGTTCAAGGACGAGTGCCATTAGTCCTAACCATAGACTATTAATCTTCCACTTCAACATATCCTAAAATAATCTGAGACTGGTACCAAATTTTACTCACAGATAAGTCAAGTAAAGGGTTAGACTGAAAAATCAGAACTTAGACCTATACCAGAACTTAACAGTCATCAGAACATAATGTCTTAACTCGAACAAGGAATATCTATCTTAGTAAGTTTTCATACAAGTTCTGAGTTATAGTCTTCAGAACTTAATCATCAGAACATATAACTAGAACGTGTCCTCAGTATTTGTGCAAGGTGACACAGTGACTGTTTGTCTAAAAGAACATAGACCACCACAAAAATTTCATCATTCATATGGAGTGATTTGTGTGTGCATTAAGCTAAATAACTAATAAAGAGTAAAGTCTGATTTACTTCAGTACATCTTAGAAATAAGTCATAATTAAAATTTTGCTAAAGAGCTGTCATTATCCTGAAACCTACTGATAAATGAGTTCATGCATGAGTCCACCTCAACTGTTTTTGTGCTAATTTTATGCATCTTTTTAAATTCTATTTTACAGTGGCTTCTCAGTGTAAGTGAGTTACGACTGCTTATCAGAATTTATGCTATTATCAGAGTATTTCTCCAGTAATCATAGAGTGTGAAAAGTCACCAAGAAAATATTTTGCTTTTCTAATGCATATTTACTTAATACCAGCTATGCACTTGGTTCGTCCCATTCACATTTTTACTCTAGATCTCAAAGGAGTACCTGATATTCTTCTTTGATTCTTTTTCTTCTTCTTTTGATAAGTGAGGTTTATCAGCACTTAGTACATTCAGCAGTTTTACTAGAATCAGAACTTAACAGATGAGTAGCATTTATTCTAATTTGTGACTTAGTAATAAGATGAATAAAGTAAACTAAACTAAGCTCTAGTATCAGAATTTGCTTGTGTCATTAGATTTCCACAGAAATAATTACTTCTTTCATGGGATCATTTGTTTATTGAAGACTAGTAGGTCAGTATCTAGCACAATTATCCTCATAGGATATAATGATTACTTAAACAGATATATCACTTATTAGAGTTAAGAGATATATATCAGACAACAGTCAGTACTTAAAAACATTTATCAATTAAGCACAGAATACACAAAGAGATTAATTCTGTAAATACTGATCATAAAGTCTGATAACATAGAACAAGTTTAAGCATATTTAGAGAAAGAACCTGAAATCATTCCAAGTTCATTTACCAATCTTGTAAAGGTAGCTTCACACAGTGGTTTTGTGAAGATATCTGCTACTTGTTGTTCTGTGGGAACAAAATGCAATTCCACTGTACCTTCATCCACATGTTCCCTGATGAAATGGTACCTGATGCTGATGTGCTTTGTCATAGAGTGTTGAACTGGATTACCTGTCATAGCAATAGCACTTTGATTATCACAGTAAATAGGGATTTTGAAATATGTTAACCCATAATCCAGTAACTGATTCTTCATCCAAAGAATCTGTGCACAGCAGCTTCCTGCAGCAATATACTCTGCTTCTGCAGTTGATGTGGAAATTGACTTTTGTTTCTTGCTATACCAAGAAACCAATCTGCCTCCAAGAAATTGGCAGCTTCCACTTGTGCTTTTCCTGTCAATTTTGCAACCTGCAAAATCTGCATCTGAGTAACCTATTAATTTAAAATCTGATTCTCTAGGATACCATAATCCTAGATCAGCTGTTCCTTTAAGATACTTAAAGATTCTTTTTACAGCTGTTAAGTGAGGTTCTCTTGGATCTGCTTGAAATCTTGCACAAAGACAGGTAGCAAATATGATATCTGGTCTACTAGCAGTTAGATAGAGAAGTGAGCCAATCATACCTCTGTAATCAGTAATATCTACTGAATTACCAGTATCCTTATCCAGTTTTGTTGCAGTGGCCATGGGAGTGGATGCACTTGAACAGTCTTGCATTCCAAATTTCTTCAGCAAGTTTCTGGTGTACTTAGATTGACAAATAAAAGTGCCTTCTTCACTCTGCTTGACTTGAAAGCCCAGAAAATAACTAAGTTCTCCCATCATACTCATCTGATATCTTGACTGCATTAGTTTGGCAAACTTTTTGCAAAGTTTGTCATTTGGAGACCCAAAAATGATATCATCAACATAAATCTGGACCAAAAGTAAGTCCTTGCCATGGTTGAGATAGAACAGTGTTTTGTCAATAGTTCCTCTGTTGAATCCACTTTCCAGAAGAAACTGAGCTAAAGTCTCATACCATGCTCTAGGAGCTTGCTTAAGTCCATAAAGTGCTTTATCAAGCCTGTAGACATAATCTGAATGTTTGGAATCTACAAAGCCTGGAGGTTGTTCAACATATACTTCCTCCTCCAATTTTCCATTGAGAAAAGCACTTTTCACATCCATTTGAAAGACAGTAAACTTTTTGTGAGCAGCATAAGCCATGAATATCCTTATGGCTTCTAACCTAGCAACTGGTGCAAATGTTTCATCATAGTCAATTCCTTCCTGTTGAGAATATCCTTTTGCAACCAGCCTTGCCTTGTTCCTTGTAATTATGCCATCACTATCAGTTTTATTTCTGAATACCCATTTTGTACCAACAACAGATCTATTCTTAGGTCTTGGCACTAAGGTCCAGACTTTGTTTCTTTCAAATTCATTCAACTCTTCCTGCATTGCTTGCACCCAATCAGCATCTTGAAGAGCTTCTTCCACTTTCTTTGGCTCAGACTGAGAGATAAAAGAATTGTAAAGACATTCATTAGAAGTACCTGTTCTAGTTCTGACACCTGCATCAGGATTTCCAATTATCAAATCAGGTGTATGTGATTTTGTCCACTTCCTTGCAGATGGAAGGTTTTCTCTAGAACTGGATGCTCCCCCATGATTCATGCTGTCTTCGTTTTCATTTTCTGATGCTCCCCCTGAAACTATGCTCTCTGAGTTGGATCCTTCAGCATTTAGATTTTCAGCACTGTCAGTAATTGGCTTATCAGAACTTGACGAATCAGAACTTGAAGAGCCAGTTGTGTGTTCTGATGCTTCTTGAGATGTGATAATATCTTGAGTATGCTCCCCCTGCATTGGTGCATCTTCCTTTGACATAGTCACCACAGTTTAAATAACATCAGAGTTTAATCTATCAGAGTTTACAGTATCAGGACTTAGACTGTCAGGACTTTTGGTATCAGAATATGAATCTTCATTTTCAAATCTCAGCTGATCATGATCAATGCAATCTTCAAGTCCAGTGATCTTCTTGTCATCAAAAGAGACATTGATAGATTCCATGACCACTTTTGTTCTCAAATTATAGACTCTGAAGGCTTTTGTGGAAAGTGGATATCCAACAAAGATTCCCTCATCAGCTTTTAGATCAAACTTGGATAGCTGTTCAGGATGAGTCTTGAGAACAAAACACTTACATCCAAATACATGAAAGTATTTCAGATTTGGCTTTTTGTTCTTTACCATCTCATATGGTGTTTTTCCCTGCTTGTTAATGAGTGTTGCATTTTGAGTAAAACAAGCAGTCTGCACAGCTTCAGCCCAGAAATAGGTTGGAAGCTTTGCTTCTTCAAGCATTGTTCGTGCAGCTTCAATGAGAGTTCTATTCTTCCTTTCAACAACTCCATTTTGCTGTGGAGTTCCAGGAGCAGAAAATTCCTGCTTTATTCCATGATTTTTGCAGAACTCTTCCATTATCAGATTCTTGAATTCAGTGCCATTATCACTCCTCAAAATTTTCACAGAATCTTTGATCAATTTATCCAGATGTTTGACATGATCAATCAGGATAGATGCAGTTTCACTTTTTGTGTGCAAGAAATACACCCATGTGTATCTGGTGAACTCATCTACTATGACCAACGCATATTTCTTCTTTGCAATAGACATGACATTCACTGGACCAAATAGATCAACATGAAGTTGATAATAAGGCTCAAGAATTGATGATTCAGTCTTGCTCTTGAAGGAAGATTTTCTTTGTTTGGCCTTCTGACATGAGTCACAAAGACCATCAGGAGCAAACACTGATTTTGGCAGTCCTCTCACAAGATCTTTCTTAATCAGTTCATTTATCTTGTTGAAGTTTAAATGAGAGAGTTTCTTGTGCCAATTCCAGCTTTCTTCAATTGAGGCTCTACTTATCAAACAGATTGCAGAACCATCAGAACTTGTTGAAAGCTTAGCTTCATAAATGTTACCACGCCTGAATCCCTTCAGAACAACTTTTCCTTTCGATTTACTAACTATTTCACAATGTTCTGCAAAGAAATCAACATGATAACCTCTGTCACAGATTTGACTTATACTCAGTAAGTTGTGTTTAAGTCCTGAGACCAGAGCTACATCTTTAATGATGACATTCCCAAGATTGATATTGCCATATCCCAAGGTTTTTCCAATGTTGCCATCTCCATAAGAAACACTTGGGCCAGCTTTCTCCATAAAGTCTGATAGCAGGGCCTTATTTCCAGTCATATGTCCTGAACATCCACTGTCCAGAACTAAAATATTTTTCCTGTTGCCCTGCAATCAAAAAGACCACTAATTATTAGTTTTAAGGACCCAGACTTGCTTGGATCCTTTGGCCTTTTTAGGTTTGTTAACATTTGCAGCAGATTTAGCATCAGATTTTATGTTAACAGTTTTCTTATCAGAACTTATACTACCAGACTTTGAATCAGAACTTACACTAGAAGGAACAACAGAAACTTTCTTTAAAGAAGGTTTTATTTGATAATAATCATAGTACAAACTATGATATTCCTTACAAGTATAAATGGAATGCCATAAACTACCACAATGAAAACAAGGATTTTGTGGTTTGTATCTAACAGATTGACTCTTAACTCCTGATTTTGAAGATAAGGAGTTAATATTCTTATTCTTCCTGCAAAAAGAAGCCAGATGGTTAGAACTTCCACAGTTATGACATGCTTTCCTAGGAGCATCAGGAACAGATTTATAGTTATTGCTTTTATTCACACCTTCCTTTCCATTCCTGTTTTTCCTAGGTGATTTTACCTTGTTTGCATTCTTAACATCTTTCAGCTTATGCTTAAGCTGCTTCTTTGTCATTAAGCCTATGTTAACTTCAGCTGTCTTTTTCTGTTTTAGTTTGTCAGAAGCTAATTCCTTTTTAACTTCTGATTTCTCATTTTCAGATTTTTCAGTTACAAACTTAACAGGTTTTAACTTCGGCTTTTGCTTATCAACAGGCTTAATTTCTACAGTTCCTTTTTCATTTTTATTTTCTCCATAACCTAAGCCCTCTTTCCAGTTTCCACTGCTCAGCAAATTTTGAGTTGTTTTGCCAGAGTTAGTCCAAGTCCTAATAATCTCTCTCTCCTTTTCTAACTCAGTTTTTAGAGATTCATTCATTTTTAGCACTTCATCCCTAACATAAAAAGCATCATCTCTATCCTTCTGAGTTTGATGGAACATGACTAACTCTTTTTCTAAGAAATCATTTCTTTTCCTAAAAGCAAGATTTTCAGAAGTTAATCTTTCACATGTTAAAGTTTGATCTCTATAACTAACAAACATGGTTTTAAGATATCTTCTCAACTCATTAATATCATCAGTATGAAAAGCATAAGTAGTCTGAGGTACCTTTGTTTCAGCAGCTTCAGAACTGCTCTCAGAACTTGATTTATCAGTATTTGCCATCAATGCATAGTTCTCCTCACTTTCAGAGTCTGAGGTGTCTGTCCAGCTTTTCTGCTTTGTGACAAGAGCTTTGCCTTTGTCACTCTTGGTCTTCTTGCAATCAGGAGATATGTGGCCTTTCTCACCATAATTATAACATTTAACATTGGTGTAATCTCCTCTGTCAGACTTTCCTCCTCTTCCTTCAGATCTTCTGAAATTCTTCTTATCAGAACTTATGCCTTTCCTGGAAAACTTCTTTCCCTTTCTGAACTTCCTGTATGCAATCTTTGTGATTCCTTTCACCATAAGAGCACACAGCTTCATCATCTCCTCATCAGCATAAGTCTCAGGCAAGCTTTCAGAATCTGAGTCATCATCACTCTCAGAACTTGATGACTCAGTATCAGACTTTATGAAAAGAGCTTTACCCTTGTCTTTCTTTGAGGAAGTTGCTTTGGGGGATTCCTCTTCAACCTTGAGAGCAACTGTCCTTGACTTTCCTCCTTTCCTCTTGCTTCTTTGTTCCATCTCAAGTTCATGAGTCTTGAGCATTCCATAGATTTCATCAAGAGTTGTTTCATCAAGATTGTAGTTGTCTCTTATTGTTGTTGCCTTCAAATCCCAGCATTCAGGAAGAGCTAACAGGAATTTTAGGTTGGTATCTTCAAGATCATACTCTTTATCAACCAATGACAAATCATTCAAAAGTTTGACAAATCTATCATATAAATCATTCAATGACTCATTAGATTTTGAGTCAAAATGTTCATACTCTTGAGTGAGTATTGTCTTCCTGTTTTTCTTAACTGTTTCAGTTCCTTGACACCTTATCTCCAGTGCATCCCATATCTCTTTGGCAGTCTTGCAGTTTATTACCCTGTTTGACATTACATTATCAATGGCACTATGCAGTAAGTGTCGTACCTTGGCATCCTTAGCAATAGATGTTATATCTTCAGCAGTGTAATCACTCTTTTCCTTTGGTACAGTCATTGCTGCTTCACCTGCAACTACAACAGCGAGCTTGGTAGGTTTGTGAGGCCCTTCCTTGATTCTATCAAGATATTCTGGATCTGTTGCTTCCAGAAACATGGTCATCCTTACCTTCCATATGGGATATTCAGATGGTCTCAATATGGGAACTCTAATAGTCTCATATCGACTCTGAATTGATGTCTTTGATGATTCCTCAGTTTTGGTAGGCTTAGTTGGAGTTTCTGTGTCAGACATGATTGTGTTTGGATCTTTAATTGTATGTGTGTTTACAGAAGGCTCTGATACCAATTGTTAGGTCACACTATCACTGTAGAGGGGGTGAATACAGTGTTTATTACAATCAAATCGAACTTCAAGAACTTAAATAACAGAAAACAAACTTTATTGAAACAATAAACTCTGTTACAATCTGAAACTGTTATCTCTCAGTGATGAACAAAATATCACGAGAGCTGCTAGGGTTAAGTTAATAATATTCTCGATTATGATAACTCATATAGTGTAAACCCTATGTCTGTGTTTATATATTACACAGTTACAAGATAATCGCTAATTGATATGGAATATAATTCTGCTTCCTAATATATATCAATCAGATATCTTTTCTTCCAAGTATTCCATTCTTTATGGAATTCCTTCTTCATGCATATCTCTTCTTATGTTTATCTTGATCTTCTTAACTTTAATCAGCTGCTGTCCTTATCTGATCGTCCTTCAGCACTTAAGTTCTGATATCTATCTCCTGATGCTTATCTCCTGATAACATACGTACTGATATCTCTTAAGTCCTGATGTCCAGTATAAGTACTGATCAGTTAAGTACTGATTTGTCCTGTTCAAATAAGATCTGAAACCTAAACATAAAACATATTAGCCATGACATTATCAAATATATCTAACAGCGTCCTAGAAATCTACCGCAAAGGGTGTAGTATAAAGACGCGTCCTAGTATGCCACTGGCCTTGTGTTACACTACTTGCTCGGAGCAGTTTAAACGTGTCTTAAATAATAAGATGTAAGACGCGCCCTGATGGGAGGACGCGTCAGTTATGGTTGCAGCGTAATAAAATCTTAATCGATTACAGTCGATTTTTGGGAAAATTCTCTAAAGAAAAACAAACTAGAAATATGCGACTACAAGATTGAAGAAGCAAAGTATGAGACAATTACATATATACACACATATACATACAAGGAGAATTAAGAACGGTGCATGGAAACTTGAAGCATATGAACGGGTTTTTTGCTCATTAAACTCGATTTACTCAATTAAATAAGAAAGTAAAAGAAGATTTGTGTACCTTTTGAGTTGAGGAGTGGATTGAACTAAAGAAATCAGGAAATCACCGGCTAAACCGTCGGGGTTTCGAGCTCAAAAGCTTGAGAGCAGCGGTAATGGTGGTTTCCGGAGAAAAGAAGATAGAATAAGGTGCAATTATGGTGAACCTAGGGTATTTATAGAAGAAGGACGACCCTAAGGACGACAACTGTACACCACATGCAGAAGGTGAAAGTAAGACGCGTCTTCCTGTCACGACGCGTCCACCTGTTTTGAGCCAAATTTCGCTTGGAAAGAAATTCCAATTTTGTTTTTAACTGCAAATGGAATTTGGGGGGTAGTTGTTATACCCAAAATTTGGCATTGGATTGACTCGGGTCAAACGCGGGCTAATTACAGTCAAACTCAGTATTGCGTTGTGAAAGTGAGGATGCGTCCAAGCATTCAGGACGCGCCTACTTGAGAAGGGATATGTTACGAGGCGAGGAGAGTGCATGATCAAGGAAGGACGCGCCCAGGCTTTATGAACGCGTTAATGTTTATGAAAGTGCTTGGCAGATGAAATCTTATGGTGATGGACGCTCTAGGACGCGCCTACTTTAGCAAGGACGCGTCATAGGAGGTGAAATGATGTGCATGATGGTTTAGAGGAGACGGTGCAAGTCTAATAAGGTTAAGGACGCGCCCTAAATTCTAGGACGTGTCCTGTGATTTTGAATGCTATAAGGAACGATTGATGAGGAAACAGGTTTGGATTTATGAAGGTGAGGACGCACTCAAAGGGTTAGGACGCGTCATGTGTTTGATCTATATACTTTTGATGTTGAATTCAGGACAAAGCTTGCATGGAGAGGAGCAATGGAGGTTATTTTTACTAATGTATTTGTTGCAGGTACTCTTTGAAGAATTCCCTCCTTGAGACGGTCAAGGAGGGGGATGTCCGTGAAAAGCTTGAAGACCTCCAGGGGTATGCCTGATGATTGAAGGCCTCCTCCTGTATTCAACGGGTGTCCTCGTTGGGGATGTGGGGTTTACTTTGGTGTGTGCTTTGGGAGCTCTGTTCTTGTATTCAACGGGTGTCCTCGTTGGAGAACTTTGGAGTCATCCTGCACTTTGCACCCAAGAGCTTGGGATCACCTGTCCTGCTATCTGGTGGGTTATCCTCATTCGGGGGACAGGGACGCGTCTGGCACTTGGGGTGAATCGTGGCTATACCTGCGTTCGTAAATCAAGGGAGATAGTTGTAGCGGAGTGTTATCCTTGCGCAGGGAGATGCACTATCCGTGAAATCCTACGATTACGGACGAGCCTTGAGCCTTCGCGGTTGGGCCTCATAGTTGGACATTCCTAAAGCTAGCGGAAGACGGATATCGGATGGGCTTCTACTGGGTTTAGGAGTAAGAAGTCTAAACTCATTAGACTTCTTGTTCTACGAGAACTACGTCAGGCTTGATCCCTATATAAAGGGTACGTAGGCACATTGAGAGGGTAAGAAGTTGAGAGCTGATAAGAGAGCCACCACTTACTCTGATCAATCTCAGCCTAAAACAACCACAATTAACCACACACCGCTTAAGTTTCCGGCAAAGAACCACCGTCACAGATCTTAGTTCCGGCGAGAAACCTCAATCTTTGTTGTTACCAGATTCCTCCGTCAACAATTATGTTTGGATTTTTGTAATTCATGGCACGAATTTGATTTAAATACAGCATGTCGGTCTTCACTTGGTGATATGATGGAATATGTGGTTGTATCCAAGGATTCAACAAAAAGAAATAATATCGGCTTGCAAGATTTAAATGTAATACTAGGCAACATTGTAAAAGTCCCGGGTGTTAATCTTACTGATGCCGAGGTATCTTGTCCCTTGAATACTGATGTCGATGATTTCAAAAAGTTTTTGTTACCCATAAAGAAGCTGAGTATGGAAGGTATAACAAGTCAGGAAGATAACGACATCAAAAACCTTCAGGTGGCATTGTCAAAATTAATTACAAATATGGATATTTGTTTGGATGATATGGAGCTGTCAGCTGAATCCTTTAATGTTGGGTGCTACGAACATATGGTTCTTTTGTATGAATTACACAGTGTTGCACAACTTTTTCAAAGCACAGAAGAAGAACTGTGGCTGATGTTGAAGGGAAGGAGAATTATGTTTAATCATCTGGTTATTAACCATAGTAGGAGGAGTGCTAATAATGAATGGATTTACAAGTACAAGGAGCTAACTACTTTTGAGTGCACAAGACATTTGGCCCTTTTGCTATTTCCTGAACTCAATGACAGTGTGGAACTCCCGACAATAACAATAAAGAGATCTAAAGTGTTGTAAGGGAGTGGTTTTCCTTGATCTGTCAGGTCCTATTCGATCCTCAACGTGACTTCTTTATAGCTTGTCCAAATCATCGAAGAAGGCTTTTTCCAAATTCAGGCTTGTTCCCGTTATCACCTGATATTTTAAGGAAACAAAGTCCCCTTCTCTGAGAATTTAATTCTAGAATTTAACATCAAAAAGGGCAACTCCCATCATTCTCTGTGAATACCAATTCGCAGGTTTTCTTTTTGCCGACTGCCTTGTATAAAATTAGATGTGCTAGAATCAAGACCTAAGTTTGAGAGAATTGCCACAATATTGGAAACATTAAAAACCTAACAACAAAAGTTCAAAATATAGATAGTCTATTCGATAATGATGATTCAGAAGTTTTAATGAATAAATATATATTAGGTACTATGTAGTATGCTCTGTCTTTTCCATGTTCTACTTAATTTTCGAAAGTCTTCATTCTTGTTAAGATTAGACTGTATAATGAAACATCCTATCTTGTTAACATAAATTTCTCAAAAATACTCTATATGAACCGTTGTTTGCAGCTTCTAAGGTGGAACCAGACTATTTTAAATTTGCTGGCCGAGTTGTAGCATTAGCCTTGATGCACAAAGTACATATCGGCATTGTTCTTGACCGTGTATTTTATTTGCAATTGGCTAACAGACCCGTGTCCCTTGAAGATATTCAGGATATAGATCCTTTTGTTTACAATAGTTGCAAGGACATATTGAATATGGATCCTGAAATGGTTGATCAAGATACTCTAGCTCTTACATTTAGTGTTGATGAAATAGATGAGTCAGGATCAAAGAGAGTTTTGGATCTTGTTCATGGTGGAGCCAATATTGCAGTGGATAGTAATAATAGAGGAAAATATGTTGATCTTCTAATTCAACATTGGTTTGTTAAATCCGTTGCGATACATGTTGATGAATTCATCAAGGGATTCAATGACATTATAAGTTCCTCGGAAAAAGGGAAAGTATTTTTTAAATGGTTAGAATCAGAAGATCTTGACAAGATGTTGCATGGCAGTGAAAGACCTATTTCTGTTGAAGATTGGAAGGATCATACTACTTATTATGGGTACAATGATACTGACAATCAGATTGTCTGGTTTTGGGAGGTAATTTAAAGTTCATTTTGTATCTTACTGTCAGTTATTTGTAGAAAATTATCACAATGTTTATTGCTATTTTTTTACATTATACCGTGATTTGCAGATCGTCGAAAGAATGTCAGAGGAGCAAAGAAAGGAATTGCTTTTCTTTTGGACATGAGTAAAGTATCTACCTGTTGAAGGTTTCAGGGCCCTGCCCCATCCCCATCAATTATCCATCCATAGGAGGAATGGTGTTAGCTTCAACCTTCTTCCAGTTTCCCACACATGTCTTTACCAATTGTGTTTTCCACCTTATTCATCATCACAAGTAATGGAGGATCGTATAATTACTATTACTAAGGAACATATTGCCCGCAGTTTTGGTACATATTGAAATAAACTATGAATGCGATCAAGGCTAAATGTAGCACATATGAAGTTGTTGAAGCAGCCTTATGAACTAAAGGCAAGTTTCAAATGCCTTTGCCCATGTTTGTGACTTTCTCGTATCTGTTGAGCCTGTTGCCCTTTACTTGATGATGGACAAGAAATTTAGTTTGTCTGATTGTAGTCCTGTTGTGAACTTGACATTTCCTATACTTGTATCATTGATGGAAACTACACATAACAAAGTGCATTCTCCGGTTCTAAGATTTCTAAGTGCCAAGTTATATGTCATATACAGAAATGGTCAAATAGCTTTGTTATATACTTCCTACTCTTTAAGTATAGGCTCTGTATAGTTGCAAAGAATGAAATCAGGAGGAAAAGGATCAGAAATCAGAACTATATATATTACCTATGCATCTTTTTAATTATTTTTAATTATTACTTTCTTGTTATATATTTGAATGACTTTTAACCTTACAACTTACCCCAATAATTCTCACACCCTTTGGCTTTTCATTTTACACCATTTGGCTTTTCATGCTACTTGTAACCTATAAACTCTAGCCCTATATAAACCATTGTAAGATATGTGATTGATATATGAAATGAAAATCTTCTCTATTCTCTTAGTAATTTTGTTCTTGTAATGCTCTCTATATAATATATTCTATATTAGTTTGTAACACGTTATCAGCACGAAAGCTAATAAGATCTGTGGGTGCACCAGAAGGAGAAGTTGGTTTACGAGTTTACACGAGTTTCTTGTCAACACAAGTACTAGTACTAGCTGGGTGATCATTACTTCCTGTCTCTACAAAAGGTATGCCCATGTTTTAATTGTTAAATGAATATATTACCGCAGGCATGATTGCATGTTAGTAAAACTAGATCCATAACATGCTAGTCTATTCTTTTAGTTCATATTTGTCATGTTCACGTATTACACTTTGCGGGTGGTTAAATATATAAGTGGATGCCTGTATAATATTCTGTACTAATCATTTATGCTAATTGCTTGACCTGATTTTCATGTCTGCTTAGTTGAACATTTACTTAAGTAAAATTAAAATCACTTCACTTGTTTTTCTGCTTCATGAATTATTTGTATTAGTTCTTATGTTATCCCTTGCAAATTACTTAAGTGGCTTGATATTTTTATGCTATAAAAACTAAAAGCTAAAAGCTAGGCTATGCCTTGTCTCCTGCAGCTTTTATAATCTATTTCCGTGACTAAGAGTTGATGTAGCAGTAATTTATATTTGTTTTACTTGTGCATGCGTGTTAATAATTGTCATGTTAACTAAGATGGGTTGTTATCAATGAATAGCATATATTTTAGTCTCTGAGACTTAACTAAAATCATGTTCTATTAAACTTGTTGATTAAATGCATCATTATGTGTAATATATTATATTTGTTTAAGTGAGTATATTTGATAAGTGATAATCTGTTTCTTTCGCAAATTATTTGTTATCTTGTCATAAAAAATTATCGCATTGCATTATATTTATGTGCATAAACATTGATGTTGATTCGAGTTTTGTTTATTTTTAGTGAAAATGTCGAATCTTACGAAACTTGAGTTTAACGCACTTGATGTCACCGGCAAAAATTATTTGACATGGATTCTTGATGCTGAAATCCATCTTAGTGCAATGGGTCTCGGTGACACCATAAAAGAGGGAAATAAGACCTCTGAACAAGACAAGGCAAAGGCCATGATATTTCTTCGCCATCACCTTGATGAAGGCTTGAAAACTGAATATCTGACTATTAAAGATCCATCAACTCTTTGGAAAGATATTAAAGAAAAATATGATCACCAGAAAATGGTGATACTTCCTAAAACTCGCTATGATTGGCTACACTTGCGATTGCAAGATTATAAAAGTGTGAGCGAGTATAACTCTGCCATGTTCAAAATTACATCTCAATTGAAATTATGTGGCGAGAATATCACCGATAAAGATATGTTGGAGAAAACATATTCCACTTTCCATGCCAATAATATGCTCTTGCAACAACAATATCGTGAACGTGGATTCACGAAATATTCTGAGCTTATTTCTGTGTTGCTTCTTGCTGAACAAAATAATGAACTTTTGCTGAAAAATCATCAAGCACGTCCCACTGGCTCAACACCATTCCCTGAAGTGAATGCGGTGACTAATAATGAATATAGAGATAATAAATCATTTGGACGTGGACGTGGGCATGGATATGGACGTGGACGTGGGCGTGCCCGTGGTCATGGATTTTGGCGTGGTCGAGGCCGAAATCAACAAAATCGCCCCCACTTTAAAAGGAAGCCTTACTATCAAAAACAGAAAACAAATGAGGAGAAACCCGAGGGAAGTACGATGGTTAAAAAGGGTGAAAGTACTTGTAGCCGTTGTGGAATGAAAGGTCATTGGAGAAGTACATGTCGTACCTCCAAGCACTTTGCTGACCTATATCAAGCATCTTTGAAAAATGTTGAAACTAATTTCACCGAACAGAATGATCCTTTGGGGATTGCTCATCTTGAAGCACATCTTGGAAGTGATGGCCAAGTTGATCCTTCGGCCTTTACTCACATGGAAGTTGGTGATTTCTTTGAAGATGTCGATGTGAATATGCCTAAATTTGGTGGTGATGAGCCTAAGAATAATTAAGAAAGGCCTTACTTGCTTGTTGAACGTTTTCCTTATTTATTTTGGATTGTTAGTACTTAATTTTTGAACTATGATAATCATCCTTATCAGTTGCTTATGTAATTTTCTTTAATGAAGTACTTGAGATGTTTTACCTCTACTTCTAATTTTATTTTATTTTTCGTGAAGAAATATGGCCAGCAACCTCTCATCATGTGCTATAAAAGATGAGGAATCTTTTTGTTTGGCAGATAGTGCAACCACACATACAATTTTAAAAGATCAAAAATATTTTTCGCATCTAACATTAGCCAAAGCTAATGTAAATACAATATCGGGTGCATCAAATATAATTGAAGGCTCCGGAAGAGCAAGTATAGTGCTACCTAATGGTACATGTTTGTTGATTGAAAATGCACTATTCTCCACCCGATCAAAAAGAAATCTTTTGAGTTTTAAAGATATACGCCACAATGGCTATCATATTGAGACAACAAATGAACTTGAAAGTGAATATTTGTGTATCACGACTACTATCTCAGGGAGGAAACATGTGATAGAAAAACTCCCATCATATAATTCTGGATTATATTATACTTTCATAAATCCAGTTGAGTCACACATGACTATTAATACAAGATCTGTTGACCCGACAAATTTTATTATATGGCATGATCGTTTAGGCCATCCGGGTTCAACAATGATGCGAAGAATTATTGAAAATTCAAATGGACATCCACTCAAAAACAAAATTGTTCCATTGTCCAAAGATTTTTCATGTGTTGCTTGTTTTGAAGGAAAATTGATAACAAAACCATCCCTTGTGAAAGTTGCAATCGAATGCCCAAAATTTTTGGAGCGAATTCAAGGAGATATATGTGGACCAATTACCCCATCTACTGGGCCATTTCAGTACTTTATGGTACTCATTGATGCATCAACAAGATGGTCACATGTTAGTTTATTGTCCACTCGTAATGTTGCTTTTGCACGACTCCTTGCTCAAATAATTCGATTACGAGCACAATTTCCTGATTATAATATAAAGAAAATACGATTGGACAATGCAGGAGAATTTACATCCCAATCTTTTAAAGATTATTGTATGTCTATTGGGATTGAAGTGGAGCATTCTGTTGCCCACACACACACTCAAAATGGTCTTGCCGAGTCTTTCATTAAAAGGCTACAACTAATTGCGAGACCATTACTTATGAGAACAAATTTACCAACTACTGCCTGGGGACATGCAATATTACATGCGGCTTCTTTAGTTCGGTTAAGACCGACTTCTTATCATAAATATTCCCCACTGCAACTGGTAAATGGTCAAGAACCAAAATCTCTCACTTGAAAATTTTTGGGTGTGCTGTTTATGTTCCAATATCCCCTCCCCAACGAACAAAAATGGGACCCCAAAGAAGATTAGGGGTATATATTGGATTTGATTCTCCCTCAATTATTAAATATTTGGAGCCCAAGACTGGTGATTTATTCACGGCAAGATTTGCCGATTGTCAATTTGATGAGATAATTTTTCCTGCATTAGGGGGAGATAAGACAAAATTTGAAAAAGAAAAGCAAGAAATTTTGTGGAATGCAGTGTCCCTGTCTCATTATGATCCTCGTACAAATCAATGTGAACTTGAAGTTCAAAAGATTATCCACCTACAAGAAGTCGCAAATAGATTGCCTGATGCATTTACTGATGTCAAAAATGTGACAAAGTCACATATACCAGCTGTTAATGTTCCTTGTAAGATTAAACTTCCTGAAGAAGATAATAAAATCATGCTAGCAAATGAGTCTAAAGCACGCCAGAAGCGTGGAAGACCTATTGGATCCAAGGATAAAACTCCAAGAAAAACAAGGAGACTTGATAATAAAGCTGGAACATCAAATGACATCGTAGAATTGATGATCACTGAAGAAACGTCTTCCAAAGATGATCAAACACCTGAAATTGTTGACAATGAAGAGATCTCGATAAATTATGTCATTTCAGGAAAGAGGTGGAATAGAAAAGAAATTGTCATGGATGATATATTTTCATATGCAGCTGCACTTGACATTTCTGAGGAAATCGAGGATCATGAACCTAGATCGATCTATGAATGTAAAAGAAGAAATGATTGGCCAAAATGGAAAGAAGCTATTGAAGCTGAACTGAAATCACTTGAAAAATGCCAAGTTTTTGGACCTATTGTCCAAACACCTGCAGGTATAAAACCCGTCGGATATAGATGGGTATTTGTGCGTAAAAGAAATGAGAAAAATGAAATTGTGAGATACAAGGCACGCCTTGTTGCTCAAGGTTTCTCACAAAGACCGGGAATTGATTACGAAGAAACTTATTCCCCGGTAATGGATGCAACAACATTCAGATTTTTAATAAGTTTATCAATTCTAGAAGGGCTCCGAATGAATTTAATGGATGTTGTAACTGCCTACTTGTATGGATCACTCGATAGTGACATTTACATGAAAATCCCTGATGGGTTAAAAATGCCTGAAGCATATAGTTCAAGACCCCGAGAGATTTACTCAATTAAATTACAGAGATCATTATACGGATTGAAACAGTCGGGTCGTATGTGGTACAATCGTCTCAGTGAATATCTTTTGAAAGATGGATATACCAATAATGTAATATGTCCATGTGTTTTTATTAAAAGGACAAAATTGGGGTTTACTATCATTGCAGTATATGTTGATGATTTAAACATCATTGGAACCCCAGATGAACTTAATGAGACGATTGAATATTTGAAAAAGGAGTTTGAAATGAAGGACTTGGGTAAAACAAAACTCTGCCTTGGTTTTCAAGTTGAACATTTATCTACTGGAATCTTTGTCCACCAGTCTTCGTATATTGAAAAGATTCTTAAACGGTTTATTATGGATAAGGCATATCCTGTGAGTACACCCATGGTTGTACGATCATTAGAAAAGAATAAGGATCCATTCCGCCCAAGAGAAAAGGGAGAAGAACTTCTTGGTCCTGAAGTACCATATCTTAGTGCCATTGGTGCACTAATGTATCTTGCCAATTGTACACGTCCTGATATTGCATTTTCTGTCAACCTTTTTGCAAGACATAGTTCTGCTCCAACTCGAAGACATTGGACTGGTGTGAAACAAATATTTAGATATCTTCGAGGAACAATGGATATGGGTTTATTTTATTCTAAAGACTCAAAAGTGGAATTAGTTGGCTATGCAGATGCAGGATATCGGTCTGATCCACACAAAGGAAGATCACAAACAGGTTATGTATTCACATATGGTGATACCGCAATATCTTGGCGGTCTACAAAGCAGACTCTTGCAGCAACTTCTTCGAATCATGCTGAGTTATTGGCGCTACATGAATCTAGTCGAGAATGTGTTTGGCTAAGGTCTTTGGTCCATCATATTCGAGAATCATGCGGTCTGTTAGTCAATAAAGGAAGCCCTACTATTTTATTTGAAGATAATGAAGTATGCATAACTCAGACTCGAGAAGGTTACATTAAAGGTGATAGGACAAAGCACATCGATCCAAAGTTCTTCTTTACCCATGAACTTCAACAAAGGGGGGAAATTGATGTTTGTCAGATTCGATCATGTGAAAATCCAGCAGACTTGTTCACAAAAGCACTTCCTACATCTTCCTTCGAGAAGCTGGTACACAAGATTGGGATGCGTAAATTTCGAGATCTATGCTGATTTTCATAGTCGTGTTAAAATGAGGGGGAGATATAATGCACTCTTTATTACACGTGTAACACATGTACTCTTTTTCCTTCACTAGGGTTTTTCCCACAGGGTTTTTCCTAGTAAGGTTTTAATGAGGCATGTTGTTTATACGAGTCATTCAAGGGGGAGTGTTATATATTTGAATGACTTTTAACCTTACAACTTACCCCAATAATTCTCACACCCTTTGGCTTTTCATTTTACACCCTTTGGCTTTTCATGCTACTTGTAACCTACAAACTCTAGCCCTATATAAACCATTGTAAGATATGTGATTGATATATAAAATGAAAATCTTCTCTATTCTTTTAGTAATTTTGTTCTTGTAATGCTCTCTATATAATATATTCTATATTAGTTTGTAACATTTCTCCATTAACTTACTAATAATAATTTTAACTATAGCTTAAAGCCCTTTATTTAAGGGTGAATATTTAATTCTCTTCAAACTCAATATCTTCACAGAAAATGGCACTTTTTAATTTGTTTTTCGAACTATTTGAGTGTAAGAGCATAAGGCCCTTTCTTTATGAGAGACTACCAGACACAAGAATATGCATATCCACCATCAGAATCTTAAGCAGCTCCCTTCTCCAATCTCCATAGTAGTAGGTACATTTGTTGATTAGTTTCCTTGTCCAAAGATGCTGCAACATACAGAAATCAGTTTTTTAATTCATCAAAGAAACAAGTAAAAATGCAATATAATATAGCATGCAAAAGGTTACTGTAGACGCTTCTGTTTTTTATATACACATAATTCCACACTTAGGTCTCCGCCCTAACGTTGCCAACATAACAATTACTGGCTTGCACTCTCAATCTCAACCTTCGAATAACAAATTTGCATCCAAAGTGCCGGTAAACACTAAACAGGAAGAATCGGGTCTTATATACTTCCTCTGGACACGTGGCACTTCTCTAAAAGTTGAGCTGGGGTTTGTGTATAAATATTAAAAATAAATGGACAATAAATTTCTCTCTAATTAATTTTTAAATGTATGTGTACATATTATATCCGCATATATATAATTATATCCCTGTTATATTATATTCAAGCGTAAATGTGTTTTTATCCAAAATTTTGTTTATATATCATCAAAATAATATCCTGATATTTTTAAAAATAAATAATCAAAATTATATCTTATTGAAAATAAGGCCTTTAAAATCAGTTGAAAAAATTCTCAATCCAAAATTGATTATTTCTCTGCTATTCAAATATCAAAATACGAAATATCCTAATACAATTTTAGATAGAATATGATCAGAATCTCAACTAATCGTAAAGTTTTTCAAAATCGTTATTTTAATCTGGTAACTAACAAACATCTGTTAAAACCTCTAATTTGGTTCAATTCTCTCATTTTAAAAAAAGAAAAAGAAAAATCAACTTCCAAATACAGTCGTTGATTCTTAAGATATACTTTTCAAATCCAAAATTATAGTAGTCATTTATGCATCATAGCCATTTAGAAATTTTTAGTAATATACTTCACTTGAAGCTTCTGCAAATGTGACTTGAATTTGGAAGGTCACCCATCAAATTTATAACTACTACACCATCTATGCTATATTATAAAACATGAAACATTAAAAAATTGCTTATCAGTCGTCACGGTACATAATGACTTTACTTAATTACTCTTCCTAATTAATCAAAATGCAGGAAAAATAAACAAGTACCGAAGAATTAGTCAACACATTGGTGCCCGTTTTGGCACTAAACTACTAACTGGAGGAAACCAAGAGAGACGGCCAAAACACTTCCCGGACACACCCTATCTCTGAACAACAATCCTCTGACAATACCAAAAAGCCCAAAAAAAACACGACCATATCGAAGCAGCACAAAACCTATGCAAAACAGATAACGCGAAGGCCGGAAGACCAGGCCTTGGCCGGAAGACCAGGCCTTGGCCAGCTCAGAGAAGACATTTCAAATTCGGTCCCAACTCCCAACCGTTGTAATTAACAAAAAAAAAATTACTAATCGATAGTATAAGATAGCCAGCCACCAGTTGGGAATAAACAAACTGATGTATCCATACTCCCATATTGCAACTATTTATGATAAACTGATGTATTGCTAAAGGAAAAAAAAAACCCAAAAGCCATACAAACTAGTAAGCAAATTTAAATCAAATTCCAACTTTAGCAAATGCATGCTACTATAATTTAACAAAGACAATTCACAAGTACATTGCATTAAGTTTACATACTCTTGAAAGCAAAAACTAAATCACAGATAATCAGAAATCTAACATGAACAAACATTCCCCTTTCAAAATCTGAGTTCGGCCTGGAGAGTGGGAAGAAAACTTGGAAGTGCGGTGATATTAATGTTCTAATGTGTTTCTCAGTTAGTATGTATGTGTAATTTTATATTTCAACTGTTCCAAAATTAATTTGATAACACCTTCAGTTTCTTGTAAATGAATATTATCTGAAGTCCTGCTACATGTATATTGTAAATGCAATGATATTAGATTATTAACGACTAATTACCATTTAAAAAAAAAAAAGGAATACGACATATCCAAGTCACTCCAAAACAAAACCAACACACGAAATTTTTCAAAATTGTGACACAATTTTTTCAAAGTTACACATCGATAAAAGGTTACATTACAAATCTCAAAACCTAAATTTTTCTTACCAAAGAACTTTACTTCAGTCATTCCTTACTCACTTTTTAAGAGAAAAAATATTGAATTTGAGATACCCGAGTATTGGCTAGACAATAAAGACTGAAGTATCGTGCTTACTTCTTCATACTTGAGTAAATCCACAACGTATACTGCACTTCCTCCACCACAAGCAGAGTTGCAAAAATTCAGCATTGAGCTCTCGCTGTCAAATTTGATCAACTGCCTTCACTATAAACCTTCAAGAATCATTAACTTTTCTTTTCTTTGACGTTTTACTTTTTTTATCACTGTTTAAGGAAACTATTTCCCCGTTGATGGTTCCATTACTATGTTGCATACTTTCAAGTCTATCATCATCAATTCTCAGCTTCTTCGAGTTTCTGCATATTTATTCCCAATTATATACTTGTAGTGGTTATATAATTGTATACCAAAGTAAGTACATTTGTTCAGTTTTTCACTTAGCATGCATCTTAAGTATAATAGGTGAAATCGATTAGCAAGAGGCATAGACTGCTACCTGTCATCCTGTGACCCATCTTCTGAATTTGTATGTAGCCATAAGGCACTTCCCGTATTACTAGGAAGCAACGACCCAGATATATGTAGTATCTCCTCGTCAAAACTACATGGACAATTCACACACAAGTGATTAAGATACTCTACTCAACATGGAAGTCAGAAAAAAAGGTGACACTATAATTAATATAGGTTACTTTATAATAAAAAATCCAACAAGGTATACCACTCAGTAACCTTTTTATATACCTAGCAATAAATATAGGAAACAATGCCAATGCTGATTTCACATAAGATACACCATTACAATGCAAATACAGTGTACTGAACCTGAAAAGTTATTAATAATTCGGTAAGTATTGATAAGATACTCATTTTCACTCTATAAACTTAAATTGGCTTAGTCTGCTGTTAATGTTTTTCGTTAACCAACCTGTCCAAATATATTGGGTAGTCCTATAGATGAGGAGATTGTGTAGTTAATTTTAGGGATGGAAATGGGTTCGGATCGGTACGGATTTGATTAAAAACAAACCCGAATTAACCACAAAAAAATTAAAACCAAACCCTAATCATCAGTTTTTGGAATTTGGATTGGCTTGAGTGTAAACAAACACAAATAAATACACAAAACCCGGTTCAAATAATAAACCTAAACCAAAACCCAAAAACCATATATAACATACATGTTATATAAATTTCTAGTATGGATAATAATATATATTTAATTTATCCATTCGTCCAATATATATTGACCACATTTCTTATTTTATTTGTCCCAAAATGAATCTACACATTCAGTTATTAACTTTAATTAACACCTTTATTCCATTAATACCAATAACAATTTTATACTGGTAAATAGAAGAACTAGAGTTACATTCAGAATGTGGTGTAGCTCAGAATTTGTGGTATAAGTTATTGGCTAATTTTGGCGTTTGTAGTCTGCTCATGTCTTCCTCGCAATTAATATTGCGTCGTTCATATGGGAACAAAAATCTATCTAGAAATGGAACTACATTGATTTTGGCCATCTTCTGGGTTATTTGGTTATATGGCAGAATTTTCAAGGATGTTTTGGGTTCGGCAGATGATTGACAAATTTAAGTGTTGGGTGGCTATAGTCTATCGTTCCAAATGTTTTGAAATTTTATCATTTAACTAGAGTTTGGAACTGCTTTTTGTGTAGCGATTAGTTTCTAATTGTTCTTGTATTCTCCGCTCACCTCTGTATTAGGTGAAGAGTCTCAAGATTGAACAACATAAAGGCAACTTTGACAAATAAAATATATTTTAGGCAGTTAGCAATTCGCCTAATGTGACTTATGTAAGGTAAATTTTGGCCAATGGACAAGAAAATGGGACACAATGAGGATAATGTATATAATTCTGGTTTTGGATCGGGTTTGGTTTTCAGTTCATTTTACTTAACAAATAAATCCAGTCCTAAAAGCCTAGAGTTTAGGAAAGAAAACAAATCCAAAAACTGGATTTGCGTTGGTACAATCAGGTCAAAATGCATCAAGTATTGCCATCCCTAACAAAATTACACGGAGAGAATATATTTTATGTATCACCTCTTGACAGTGAAGCGTATAATTGTTCCAACTTTGATCTTGTGTTGCTTCTGCAATCTGTTCACATAATATCCTTTTCCCCTTTTCTGCAACCAAACATATTAAGTTAAAGGGGAAGTTATTACAAATTCTATATCAAGTACATTAAATGTACGCATATTTGTAAATCATAAATCAGAATCAGTCAAGTAACTTACAATCTTGTATCTGAACTCTTTAGGGATATCCTCCTCTGTTATGACGGCAGATGAAAAACCAAGAACAATGACATGAATTGCCTGTTGACTAAGTTTAACCACCTTTCCTTCTGAACATCATAGAATATCAGATAACTATAAGCATAACAAAATACATATACACATATCATTAAGATCAAATTAAAAGGTTCGCACATATTACCTAAAAGCATATTGGGCTTTGGATTAAAAAGCAGCAACTTTGACTTCAGTTTTACACCGAAATATGGATGAATTCCTGGAAGAATTTTCCCCAAAGTACCAATAATATCTACATCATAAGCCAATAAAACACCATCCAAACTCTCGCTAAACCTGTAGTATAATATAACACAAATGATGCGTGAATGAGTGCCACATTCTTAAATATATAAACAAAAATCATGTTGTCATGTAGAATGATGATTCCAAACAACAAACATAAACCAAAGTAAATAGTTCCCACTAACATCTGGGTTTCTCCTCTTAGATTGCAATAGCATGTGCTGCAGATAATTTCTTCGCAAATGACTTAATGAAATGCAATAATGGGTATACACTCACCAGTAAAATCAACAAATAACTTACACAACCAAGAACTTTGACCACCTATAAGAATTTAGCGCATCTCCTCTGCTCCTCAAGGTTTACAATACCCGTGTGTTTTGTTGTGTGTGCCGTGTGAAGAAGATCGAGGTGAAAGATCAAAGTTAAAAGTCAAAAAAAACACAAGGTTCCAAAAGTTTCAACCTTATGGAAATTTACAGATAACCGAATAAATTCTAATTAGTATATATACAAAAATGACTGTGCTAGACACTTCTGGTGCAAAAAATCAAAAGATGTCATACAATTTTCAAAAATCTCAACCTTTAGATAAATCCAGCTAATTGAGTTAAATCTTCATATATGTATATACCTACATATACATACCCGTGTATGTGACAAAAATAGAAGTGAAGCAGGAAAGGGAAATTGGGGAATTTTCTCAACTAAGAATAGATACATGTATGTGTGTGAAGAGGGAGGGAGGGAGACAGACAGAGAGGGAGGGAGGGAGGGAGAGGGAGAGGGAGAGGGAGGGAGAGAGGGAGGGAGGGAGGGAGGGAGTGAGTGAGTGAGTGAGTGAGTGAGTGAGTGAGAGAGTGAGAGAGAGAGAGAGAGAGAGAGAGAGAGAGAGAGAGAGAGAGAGAGAGAGAGAGAGAGAGAGAGAGAGAGAGAGAGAGAGAGAGAGAGAGAGAGAGAGAGAGAGAGAGAGAGAGAGAGAGAGAGAGAGGAGAGAGAGAGAGAGAGAGAGAGAGAGAGAGAGAGAGAGAGAGAGAGAGAGAGAGAGAGAGAGAGGAGAGAGAGAGAGAGAGAGAGAGAGAGAGAGAGAGAGAGAGAGAGAGAGAGAGAGAGAGAGAGAGAGAGAGAGAGGAGAGAGAGAGAGAGAGAGAGAGAGAGAGAGAGAGAGAGAGAGAGAGAGAGAGAGAGAGAGAGAGAGAGAGAGAGAGAGAGAGAGAGAGAGAGAGAGAGAGAGAGAGAGAGAGAGAGAGAGAGAGAGAGAGAGAGAGAGAGAGAGAGAGAGAGAGAGAGAGAGAGAGAGAGAGAGAGAGAGAGAGAGAGAGAGAGAGAGAGAGAGAGAGGAGAGAGAGAGAGAGAGAGAGAGATTACTTAAAAAGCTGAGAGCTGAGCTCGCTAAGAATGGCATCGGAGGCACTCTTGGACTTTGAAGGGTGAACGTATACCACCAAATTGCCATCAGCTATTTTCAATCCTTCCATTTTTGAATTAGCTCTGGCCCCTATTCTACACTGCAAAAATAAAAAATTGGGTCTTTCATAAACCCTGGAACAAACCCTAATTTCAAGAATTGAAGTGAACGGGTTGATTGATATTTAGAGTATGTATGTGGTTTTAAGTGGGCTGGATTAGTATTTGGTTTTCGTATCATACTGGGCCGTCCAATAATATATCCAAGTTTCTTGTCCTACCAATTCCTGTTTATATATTTTTCTTAGGACATTCCGTACAATAACATGCATGCATGTGTTTGGTATCTATACTATTATAATCCAAACATAATTTCGTTTGGTCGGTTGGTTACCACCTTCCTAATAAAAAATATGTTAACACCTTCCAAAAAAAGTTTAAATAAATATTATTTAATCAAAATTAACAAATCATGTATCTCATATAACTACAAACTCTATGAATTATAATTCAGCTTGATATCTAAAAGGGGTTTTATATCAAGTCAGCCACCCTATTCGTCAAAATATCTCACTTAGACCACCATTTCCCACGGCGACTCATTTAAACCATTAAAAAACTAATATATATCACGCCGTTATCCTTTTCTAAAAAAATTAACAGAAAATGTTAATTTTTTAAAATTTCTGTTAGTTCAAGCAGAAATAGTCAGAAGTGGTGAGCTGGTAGTCCACGTATGTTCCACATTGGACTAGCTATCAAGTGACACAACACAAGTGAAAGAAACCCTAATAAATTAAACAAATAACCCAAATAAACAAATAAACTGACATATTGGCGGGTTAATTTGGGACTAAACAAAAACCCTAAACAGCGTGTTCATTCAATCATCACTATCAACCATCATCCAATCGTCAATCGTATCTATCTTCAACAAAATCTGGACACCAATTATCACTCTTTAACATCTTTCGATAAGGTAATCATTTACCTTGCTTTTACCACAACTCCAGAAACGTCTTCCTGGATTTTTAGAAGTCCATACTGTGTTTGTATGTCTGCTATATATACAGGGGTCAAAGTGAAGTCAGTCAAGCTAATCGTTGCTTATTCAACGCCATGTCAGCTGACACATCAGCATCACCGTTAACTTTTTTTTATTAATATAACGGCATGATATATATTAATTTTTTAATGGTTTAAATGAGTCGCCGTGGGAAATGGTGGTCTAAGTGAGATATTTTGACGAATCGGGTGGCCGATTTGATATAAAACCCTATCTAAGAGCACTCAACTTATTTCTTAGTAGGAAATCAAACACTTCCAAAATTAATTTTATTAATTCAAATTATAATATAATAAAATCTATACTATATTATAATAGACGAAACATTAAAAGTTTGGTAGTTGGTCGGTCGGTACTTGCTGAAATTATCTAATTACCCTTACTTAATTATTCATGTAATTTTTACTTAATTGCCCCTAATTTATTATATTTTGAACCTATTTATTTTAAAACTATTTAAATTCTAATTAATATATAAATCAATTATCTTTTCCAACTAAAATATATATATATATATATATATATATTTATTTATTTATCTTTTTAACTAAAAAACCTCCTTTTCTACTGATTTATCATGTCAACATGTCGAGGTAACACACAGAAAAGCCACATAGACTTGTGATAGAGATATGCTACCCTTCAAATAATAATACGAAAATTTATTAGTTGCTCAAGATATAAACTCGATTTCTTATTCTACGAAACCAATCACACGAAGCTAAAAGTAAAAAAGGTTGATGACGAGTTACCCTATCTGGATCAATAAGTCTAGAACTATTTAACATAAAAAGTTTGCATTTTTAATGAATTAAGCTCAAATTTGGTCAATATCAAAATCGCTAAAATTAATTCACTGATCAATACAACGAACCTAGCATACTATAATAAAAAATATATTCGGCTATATTTATTGATACATACTTCTTTTTAAAAAAAATATAATTAACAAAATAATAATTATTTAATATAACTGTGCATCGCACGGGTTTCAGACTAGTATTTATTAAATCAAGGATAAATTAAAAAAACAATAGCAAATCATCCATATACACGTATATTCAAAACTCCCACTTTCGTATATGCCCTACACCCGCCATATAGATTGCAGAAGAAGAAAAGACTTTTTAAAATTATGTCAACACCTTCTAAAAAAAAGTTTAAACAAATATTATTTAATCAAAATAAATAAATCATGTATCTCATATAACTACAAACTCTATGAATTATAAATCAGCTTGATATCTAAAAGCACTCAACTTCTTTCTTAGTAGGAAATCAAACTCTTCCAAAATTAATTTTATTAATTTAAATTATAATATAATAAAATATTTATTAAATTAAGGAAAAATCAAAAAACAATAGCAAATCATCCATATACACTTATTTTCAAAACTCCCACTTTCGTATATGCCTTACACCCGCCATATAGATTGCAGAAGAAGAAAAGACTTTTTTAAAATTTTAACTATTGAAATTTTGAATTCTTCAATAATATATAATACATAAAAAATAATATGTAAATATTTTAATTTTATTAATTTCAATAATATATAACCATTAATTTTATAATTTAGTTTTACGAAATAACAAAATAATAAAATTACAAATATTATAATCAGTCCGTGCATCGCACGGGTTATAGGCTAGTATATATATATATATATATATATATATATATATATATATATATATATGTCTTTCTTCCATAGAGGGTCATGTTATATGGAGGTTCATAGAGAACCCTCTTGATTAATCTCAGCCACATGATCGTACGATCATTATATGTCTATTACTTAAAATCATTGTGCGTATAGCAATATAAACGCACTCAACTCCCCGAAGCTCACCACTGTTGTATCTCTTCTCTCTGCGATTCGAACAAAACTTATCTCTTCTCGACAATCTCTCTCATTGTATCTCTTTCAATCTCAGCGATTTTAATGAATAGTATGTCCTCTTCTTCGAATCAAAATCAAATTTGTCATTCTATCGTTTATAGTCTTAATCAGGTTTCTCTCTTTATCATTCATTTTTATTCAATGATTCTACTGCTAAATTCATTAAATTAAGATTTGAAAATGAACTTATATGCATTATGGTAAAAAAATAAGATCATATTTCATTTTTTGGAGGTTAATTATGGTTAAAAATTAATATTGCCTGATGGTTTTACTAACAATTAAGACCAATTTTTTGTGTTCTACGGTGGAATCCTATAAATTGTATAGATACATGTACTAGTTATAAATTTCAAAGATGCGTGTTTTTTGTTTTCTATAATATAATCAAAATTTATGTAATAATTTGTTTTATGTTTAGTAGATTTAATTCTTATTTATCAATATTTTGTATTCTACCATAGTTACAAGTTAAAGTTATATAGCGCATATTGAAATTTAGTCATTCTATGATATAATTTAGTCGATTGTGTTAGGATTAGAGTGCGTCTGGGCTTATAGTGTTTCTTCAATTTTATTCTATATCTTTTAATATTGTGGTATTATTCCAAAGTAGAATTTTATATTTCATGTTATGGTTCTATTAGAGGTTATTTTACAACAAAAATTGTTGCATAAATATGGATTAAAATATTTTTAGCTGTTCCTTTTTTATCAATTTTCTATAATATTGTGTTATTATTCTTAAAATTGAATCGACTTTTGATATTGTTAGAAATTATAGTAATATTGTTAGGTTTCTATATGTATAGTTTGCATATTTTTAAAGTTTTTGTTCAACTGTACATGGATTAGAGGATCTCTAGTGCTTCATTTTTATTTCATTTTTTCAAATGTTGTGTAAATATTCTAAATTGGAATCAATATCTTTATATTTTATGTTATGATATTGTTAGGATCCTATATGTGTGGTTTGTATTTATTAGGATTCATGTGGTTGTCATAGTGTAACCAACCAGTGGTTCATTCTGATAATTTTGGTTGTTTCATATATTATGCAGTCTTGATCATTTTGGAAAGTAATGCAAACTTTTAGTAAGGAAGTTAATACTTAATAGCACTAGAAGTGCTAGAACAACAGTAGAAAATAAGAAATTTACAAGTCTTCTGATTTGTGTTTCTAATATATGTTGAGTAGTGATCTACTTCGTTTTGTTCTGTAAAAATGAATCTTTTATGTAGTTTTTATAATGTAAAACTGAACCAAATACAGCTCAGGCCCTTCAAGGAATCTTTACTCATCTCAATAGTGAAGTTATGGAGTAGCATACATGTACTAGAATATGGCCACATATTAAAATAAAGTTATTTACAATGTCACTAGATTTAATCATATAATTTTTGGAAGATTTAAATCAAATTAGCAGAAGATTAATTTCAAATGCATCCAGCTTTGGTTGACTATAGACAATTATCTTTACGTAACCCATTATAGCATGCACATCATTATGTGATTATCTAAATAGAAATACATGTAGATCATTCTCATCATCTGACATAGTTGATCTTGTTCCTTCACCTAATATCACTTCCTAAAAAAATTATAGAGTACGGGAATCACTAACATCAAGGTGCTAAAGTGAAGAATTAAGATTTGAAAATGCTCTAAAATATGCAAACTCGTTAAATCCCTATATAACTACTAATGACAATGAAGGCTAGGATATTAACATTTATCTTTAAAATGATAATTAAGGCAATGATCCTTTAGAGTGCATCATTATATTTAGTCGATATGAATTTCTTATGTAGTTTTAAAAATATATCACCATGTTCACAAGTAATAGCCTCGGATTCTATTACAAGTAGCTGCATTTTATTTTAAATTCTCTGTAGAATTATAAACTTACTTATCATGAGGAAAATATTGGTGTTGTGAAGTTTGGATGAACTTTTCTAATAGGAACATATATTTATTACTGTTATGAGATAGAAAGATCAGCAAGTAGATGTGATCAAAATAAATTATCAGTAAAAATATTGCATTATGCACTGGATTAATTTGTTTTATCCGACATAGCTACTAATTTATTTTATTTTGATTTTTATAGAATGTTAGCCTCTACCAGGAGCATGAAGGAAGATTGAAGTCTGTAAGAATACATGAAGAGTGGAGTTATAAAGCAGGATTTTGAGCAGGATTACATATTAGCATTGACATTGGTAGTTTTTTTATATATTTTTTTGAATGTAAACTAATCAAGCAACTCGTAATTTAGAATTCTGAATTACTTAAATTGGTGACTATAAACTAGCTTTAGGTAATCTAATTTTTTGAATATATTAATACTATTTTAGTATATTTCATTAAATTTTAATTTCGGTATTTAACTTTTATTATGGGTAATAATCAAAATTTTAATTTCGGTTCTATTTTTGGCAAGCTTCTTTCCAATATTTCAGTTTCTGTTAACCGAATAAAAATTTGATACGATTTTTACGAATGCACAACCTTAGCTTCTAGTACTTAATTTGGATTAGGTATTTCAAAGTAGTGTTACGATTCTAAAGTATAATAAATTCTTTTATATTATATGTTATGATTCTGTTAAGTTATGATATGTGTACTTTGGTTTGGAAGTTGTTCTGTGCATCTAGTAAGATTCGTTTTTATTCTTCTTCTTTTTTTATGAATATTGCGTTATGAGTCTAAAATTGAATCTAAATTGTACATTACATGTTCCTGTCATCAGATGTTCTATTACATTGGACTGGTTTTATAGTTGACCTTGCATTTTAATCTCTCAGTAATTTATTATTTGTAGAGGTACATATCTCAAAGTTCAAATGTGACTGGTATCAACTTCTGCCCATTATGCGATTATTAATCTTGTTGCAATAAATATTTTTCCAAAATGATTTTGATATGCAAAATCTTTACGTATTTGATGTGAAGCTAGTAAATTTATAAAAGTGACGTGGTTGATGTCGTATAAGGTAGACAATAACCTTATATAAAACAATCATGCTTTTCTTGGGAACAAAGGTCATTGTGCTAGTTTTTTCTTATTTATAGTTGCTCGATCCTTGAAAGGTTGAAGTTTCGTCGTGCTAGTTCATTGGATAGTTGCTGACATCTAATTAGATGATAAAGTACATGATTGATCAAATTGGAAAAAAATTATATAAAATGGACAAAGAACAAAGATAATATCTGCTAAAGAAACAAATAAACAAATAGAATGATTCATATACCATTAGAATTAATATATTCAAATATCATAACAAGTCAAGGGTCTCAAATCTCAAACCTTTGTTAACAATTAGTCTACGGACTATAACTATGTGTTATTCTTATCACAGACAAACTATAACTACTTTTTGGTCTTACTAGAAACATACAAACATCTTACTGATACATATGCTCCATAACAAAAGTAATGATCTTTGTCTTTTGGTTACACAGAAGTTCATCCACGTTTTTATCCTCCATATCTATTACAAAAGAGTCGGACTTTGGTTGTGCAAACCTTAATTTCCCATCTCATACATATGGCCACTGACATCGTTCTGTCTCCAATAAAAATGGCAGCCCATTTGGTGCTAGTTGTAACTAAAATTGAAGGCGTTGTCTTACAATATCGTTTCGTTAATCACTAATGAAGCCCAATGTCACAATTTATCAAATAACAAGCTGGAAATTCTTCTTCGTCACAAATACCACCCATTAATTTGATATTTGATATATTCTTGAGATAGCGTTCAAAGCACAATTGATGAGCTATACACATCCTGATTTAGTTTAAGAAGGTACTTATTTACATAAACCCCTGTATAAACAAATTTTACTATAATAATATATTAGCTACAAAAGATAATTAACTATAAAATTCACAAATTATTCCACTTCATCGATGAATAATGCAATCAAGTCATACATTCTTCTAGGTGGAACAAGAACATTAATTAAGACTTCTAACGAGAAAGAGAGTTTGAAAAAAATAAGATTTCACATAAAATAATGATTGACAATAAAGCTGCTTATTGACTTCATTCCTTAACTCTAGCAAATTGAATAATTCTATGCATCTCTCGGATATTGTTAGGAGCACTTAGTCCTATGCTATGTAGCTCTCCCTAGAACAAGAAATCAATTACAAAAACTAAGAAACTTGATCATACTTGATAACTCTCACTTAGGTGCCACTTGAATCAGACCCTCCAAAATGAGAGAGCTTTGCTTATTTGTAGACCCCGCCTCCTCCATGGAAAAGATCTAGATCCCTACACTACCTTGATGCTCAAAATAAATACTAATCAGATAAAATATTCACTTCAAAGGTTGTAAGACTTCTAAAACTTACCAGTTTGGAAATCATATGCAAACAACCACACTTGTGTCTTTCGGCTCGGATAGGACAAATTCTTTCATAAGCTTCACTGAGACTTTTTCCATATCTTTAGAGAGTATTTGTATTAGTCTAAATTTCCTAATGAGAAAAACAGTTTACTGTGTACCATTTGGTCGTAAACCAATTTAGTTTGGTTTGTAGAGTTCAAATCCTCTTTAGTTAAGTTAATGTGCCAGAAAGAAAAACATTCCAGTACAATATTATCTGTATTATGTTTAGGTGCCGCCTGCATGCACAAAAGAAGAGTAAGATTTTGAGGAAAAATAAAAAACAACATGCTTATCAAGAGCTTGAATTAGCTTATGAACATATAATTGAAATGAAGTTAATTACTAATGAAGGGGAATGTACTTATTTACTTACGAGACGAGGGAACTAATTAAGAGGAATCCTATCCTAGTATCAGCTTGTGAAGACAGTATACTTATGGTAGTTGCACTTTATTCCACCAACACACATAGTTCTTCAAAGTACTTTCTGCAATAAGCTCCAATAAATTATTCTGACTTAAAAAAGGAAAAAGATAATTATTATTGCAAATAATACAAAACAAAGAAAAGAAAAGACAATCCTTTTTAGTGCATCTATGACAGGGATGTTAATATGACCAAACTGATTTATAAAAGATAATGCATCCATTATATATTTTCCAGTATACTAATTCTTAATACACAATCATCTAAAATGAAGGGAAATTATTCAAAGTTCAAACAACAAAGCAACTATCATTATCGACATCATTACATAATCAATGTTACAATTTAAACCATTAGTCCCTAAATGAAAAAATCTGCACAGATAAAGAGCTACATGTTGCTACAGAAAAAGAAACTATCTCGATATCATGTTAAAGGAACCTGTCAGGACCAAAGGAGCAAGAGTATTCTGCATTGATAACCGAACTAAGTGTAAGTTATATGCTTTAAACACAAAGCACCTTATTAATAAAACTGATGTCAGTTAAAAAATCACGGTCTTTGTAATAATATGAGTTGCTTAAAATTAAAACTGAAACAGAAAAATTAAATGACTTGGTGTACTTCTATGTGAAACCTCAAATTCAGCAAAACAATATGAATGACAAAAGAAAGAGATGGGGAAGGCTCTAAGGCCGTGTTTGTTTCTTCTCAATGATAACTTGTAACTTCTTACGCCATCGTCCATGTTAGGTCCCAATTTGTTTGTAGAAGGGGGGGTTGAATGCAAACAATACCGTTTAATCGAATAAAATGCGGAATAAAAATGTGAAACAAAATTCAAGTTAAATAAAACTTTTATTAAACTTGAAAGGTGTTACAACTACGGTATCGGTTACAAGGGATTAATCTCAAATCAATTATTACAAATCTAGAATAAATTCGACATGAACTTTTTCTGTTTTTGCAATTAAAAGATCAAATGCTAAATGCGATTTGATATTAAGTTCTAGGGATTTTAATCCGCTAGATTGATACACAAGAACAAGATAAATAATTCTAGTGGATTGGATTTAACTTTTCAATCTAGAATTTTGATCTTGAATAAAGCAGATGAAAAATAAAATGTTGTGCCTTTGTTTTCTGCTGTGTTCTTGACTTGTGTTTCTAGTTGAATTATTGCATGAATGTCTTCTGCTGTGTTTTTGTTGTTTAAGTAAACAGAACAATCCAGTTTACTCAGCAAGACTTTCGGCAAGACAATCAAATGAACTGGTATGACAATCCATTTGAACTGGTAGGACTTTCGGTGAGACTATCCTCTTGAACTAGCAAGACAATCCCAATAGCTAGCAAGACAATCAGAATGAACTAGCAAGACTTTCGGTATGACTATCAATTGTCATACCGATTGTCATAGTAGTTCAAATCACATTGTCTTACTGAATTATTAATAGATTTTAATCTAATAATAATTCTGAAAATCCTTAATATTAATTCTGAATTAATTAATCAATTAATCAATTAACTCAATTAATCAATAAACTAATCTTTGCAGATATAATTTATTTTCTTAATTAATTTATTTGACTTAATTAATTAATGGAGAATTAATACTAATCTTGAGCAGCAACCATTCTTCTGAAAATCTTCTGAAAATTACTGTCAATTATGAATCAATTCCACCACTCCAATGTTGACACTCGATGTACTGTCTGGTTCATGAGTGACTAACTTCCGTGACGTTTCTTCAAGCCTTGACCTTGATACTCTTGATTTTCTTCAGATTAAATCCTTGTAATTAATTGATACCCTGACGAGATCTCTGTCACTTGATTAAATCCACAATCTTGATTTATATCACTGAGGCTTGATCAATTTCTTGAGCTTCTTCCAGTGAATTAAGTCTTCAAGTCTGTAGATGAATAATGTTTCTTAACCCTTTGACAGATGTTACTTTGTGAGATCTCTCTGACGATAGATCCACTATTTACTTATTACATTCTTATTTGAGTTGAGTTATATCCTCGAATATACAAATAAGCTATGCCATATGCCTTTCAATCTCCCCCTATTTGCTTGTTAGACAATAACAACAAATACCTAGAGGATAACTCAACTAACAAATAAGAAAAAGATATAAACAGTAATGCAAAGTAAATAGCAGAAAAGTTCTGGATTATATTTAACATTTTCCAGATTCCAAAAGAAATTTACAAGTGAATACAAGATAGATGTTCCTCTAGCCTGAACATATAACTACATTAGACTATCTTGATTCATAAAGCTCTAATCATATTACATTGAGTTTTGAGCTAATTGACTTCAGTTGTCTTCTCTTCTGACTTCACCTTCTTCTAAATCTTGAAGCAACTCTTTGTCAAAGACACGATCCTTTTCTGAAGTGAAGCTTGCTGGTCTGACTGGTTGAACTCCAACTGACTTCAGCTTATTCTTGATCTGATTGTACCTTTTAATATTCTTTTCACAATAAGCTTGAATCAAATCAGCAGCTTGAGTCTTCAACATGGATGAGTATCCAGCAGTTCTTAAATGATGTTCCATCCAGACCAGATGCTTAGCTGAGTAGTCTTTAAGAGATTGTACATCTAGCTGACAGATTTGAAGACAATCAGACTTAAAGAATCTCACCTGATGAGGATTGTTGACTACTTGAGGACTAGCCCTGCTGGCAAACTCTTTAAGCCTTTCTCAAAGAACTTCATTCAATTCTGAGCTTCTTTTTACCTTGTTGAGAAGAACCCAAATCTCTGACAAAGAACGATTCTCAAACAGATGAAGTGACATCTTGAAAGATCCTTCACTCTGACAATATACAAAAATGCTCATCTCATTTAAGGATCTATCAAAAGCAGCTGTGATCCTTGAGACTTCAGTCTTGATAGCATTCATGTACATGTCATTGTTAGGATTTGAGATTTCCAGCTTGTCAAGAAGATGTAGGAACTGTCTATCATTGTTAGTGCTCAGCTGAGGCATATCAAGTACTCTCCTAGCTTCATCCCATTTTTCACCAATCTTCAGTCTGACATCTCTTCTCCTTTCTTGAGCCTTAATGTCATGAAGACGTTGCTTTTGAAGAGTTTCTGTTCTTTGTATGTCTTTCCTCATGTCAATGATCTGGGAGACCTTTTTGAGTTCAGCTTCTTTTCTTTTCATCTCTGACTGCTGCTGCTGAAACTCTTTCTCAAAGATAGGATCCACTGTAGCTTCCTCTTCCCATTCTCCAAAATCACTTTCCTCTTCAGCTTCAAATAAACCATCTTTATCTTCCAAGACTGGTTCAGTGGGAATGTCAAAAATATCAAAGTCATCATGTTCTCCACTGTAATAGACATCATCAGCCTTTCCTTTGTCCCCAGCAGAGGTATCTTTTTCTTTCCCCTTTCCACTACTCCCTTTCTTCTCCCCCTTAGTTGAGGGATCCTCTACTGACTTTCCCTTAGATCCTCCATGACCTCCATCACCTCCCGAGCCTGAGCCTCCACCAGACGGCCCTTCAAAGTAAGTCCTTTGTTCTTCATTGGGACAGTGAGAATTTTTGATCATGTAGTACAGGTGCTTCATCCCTTCATTCAGATGTTCCATACCTGTCTCTATCTTCAGAAATCTAGAGGAATCCAGTGAATGATTCATTTCAACCAAATCTTCAAGAGAAGTCATCCTTGTATGTAGAGAGCAGAAGTCAGAAATGTCATCAGCTGATAAAGTTGGAGTTTCCTGAATGGAATTGAGCTTTGGTGTGACAGTGTTCTTAAGATCTGAGATATCATTCCTTATGAGTGCCAGCTGATTGTTGACAGAGGTGGAAGAAGAAGACCGTTCAACCACTTGTGTTTTGAATGCTTGAGCTTCAGCTTGGCATTTAGCAAGTTCTTCTTTTAGAGCAGCAATTTGAGCTAACAGGTTTACAGTATCAGTGTCTGTGTGTGCTCTCACCTGAATTTCACTCGTGTTTGGTTCACTCACCTCACGTGCTTGTGTTTCTCTCAATATAATTGCTCGTGAGGAGTCTTCTTGTTGCTGTTCTTCTGTACCTGCAGTTAAAATCACCCTAGCCTCTTCAAGAGAGGTCAGTGGTGGTGCAATGGGAATTCGCGAGTCCCGATCCTCAGTCAAACCTATCATTTCATGTGAAATAGATGTCTGAATTGCTTCAGGGATAGATTGACCGAGTTGCCCTCCACTTTCTCCAGATAAATCTGCGAGTGGAGAATCCCGTGAGGGAGCCAGAGGTGTTTGATCTGGGAGGGGAGAAAATGACTCTATTAAGGGTGGCTGAGAGTCAGATTTTCCCTCAGAAGCATGTGACTGCTCTTCTGCCGTAACTATGGCAGGCACTGTAACAGACTCTATGTGCACTCCTCGCTCTGTGTCCTGAGTATCATCTGTGGGTATGTATGGTTCCATTGTGAGTAATGGAATTGTTCTTGACTCAGTACAAGATGCCATGGCCCTATGGTGAATTTCAATAGATTCATCCTGTTGAGAGAATGTCTCTAGTAACTGTTCATTGGCCATTTCAAAGTCCATGTCCTGTTGGGAGGACAAAGATGGGCTTTCAGATGCCTCAGTATAAGTTCTTCTTTTTTTTGGAGGAGGCAGAGCTGAGGGTTCACTCACATTTAACAATGCACTACTTCCTATTAACCTTCTGGCTAACATTTTAGACAGTGGGGGAGTTTGAGATAGAATGTGACTCTGTGTTTGGCTCTATGACCTGGGATTGAAGCTGTGGTTCTACAACTTCATGGTCAGCCCTATCAACCACTGGGGGTCTTTCAACAGAAGTAGGAATGGAGTGAGAGTGAGGAATTACTACCTGTAAAGGAAGAGCATCTGATGTTGGAGGAGCCTGGGTGGCTTGAACCACTGGAGGTTGAAGTTGCTGTTCATGACCGGGAAGATTGAAAATAGGTAAAGGAATATAAGTGGCCATGAAAGCAGATACAAGTACTGGAACTTGCATGAATTTAAAGGTTGTGTCTTGGCGGGTGTAAATCTTTTTGCTTACTGGAGGGGGTTCGGTTACTGCAGAGTTAGCAAAAAGGGCTTTGTGTTCAGGTGTGAGAAGATGATCTGCTATAAGCATGAGAAAACGAGCATAGTAACATGATACCCTACGATTTGTAGAATGATCACGTAAAGCAGTAATGAGACGTCTCAAGAGAATGGGAAAAAGTAGTTTGCCAAAATTGATCCTTTGATTGAAAACAACCGCAAGACCAATATACTTCAGAGTGGAAGTGATGTTGTGAAAGTTGGATTTAGTGCAGTTGGCAAACACTTTAGAAAGTGTATCGAAGAAAATATCCCATTCAGACACCAAATTGGATTTTGAAAGTTTGGTTAAATTGATCACCCCCTGATAGTGAATAGCATGGAAAAAGTTTGTGATATCATTTTCAGAGGGTAAATTACAGAAATTGTCCAATGGAAAATTTAATGCCTGATTGATGACTGATTCATCAACTACATACTGTGTGTTTGCCACGGTGAATGAAAAAGATTTTGAATCATCGGCCACAGTAGAGGTTGTGCAAATCAGTCTTAGCAGACCGACATTTAAAATCATATTTGATTTAATAGCAGAGCTAACAATCGAATGGTCATTTAAAAATCTAATCCACGGCTTAAATTTTTCTACATCACATTTTTCTGGATTAAAATAACCAACCTGATTATGCGTGACAATTTGGAAATTGAGAGCCATTTAAAATAATAATAAGACACACACTTTCAGAATTTTAAGAATACTATTAAGAAAATTCGAATTAATTAAGTTAATTTAATAATTCAAATCAAATTAATTATAATCGAAAAATTTAGACAGAAATGTATCTCGTTAAAATTCTTAACTCACAAACGCAGATTTGACAAGCCAAAAGACACAAATCAGAAATTAAAAATAAAATAAAATAAAATACCCAAAATCAACAAACAGAAACTGATTTTTTTTTATTTTTTTTTATTTTTTTTAACAAAAATCCAACAACACTTGTGTATGTATATACTTGTATGTATATATCACAGGAGTGATGATTTTTGTATGCTGAGTAAAAACTCAAGCAAGGAAGATCAAATGGCGAATTGGGAGTAGCTGTTCGAAGAGAGAGAGAGAGAGAAAGAAGGAGAATGTTGAAATTTTGAAAGAAAATGAACTGATGAAGATTAAAACAACCACAAAAATGATTAAGTAGTATAACTGGTATGACAATCCGGGATTGTCATACCGATTGTCATACCAGCTTAAAAACAGAAAAAGAAAAAAATAAAAGCAATAAAAGTAATAAACACTAAATAAATATAACTGGTATGACAATCTGATAGTCATACCGATTGTCATACCAGTATAAAATAAAAGAAAATATATATATAATGTTTATAACTGGCAAGACAATTGATAGTCATACTGATTGTCTTGCCAGTATAAAACTATACTGAAAAACACTGAAATGACAATTATATACTGAAATGACTTTCAGCAAGACAATTTCAATTGTCTTGCCGATTGTCATTCTGGAAATAAAACGTTTACAAACAGAATTAATATGTATATATGTGAATATATATAAGTACTGAAATGATTTTCAGCAAGACAATTTTAATTGTCTTGCCGATTGTCATTTCAGTAGAAAGACAATCAAATATGTACAGAAAATATGGAAACCTGAAATAAAGTCTTATATAAATAGTAGAAATTCAGAAAATATTTACAAAATTAAAATAATTAAAATATTTCAGAGATAATAATATTTTCAGTCCAAAAATAGATTTCTTTTGAATTTTAACAAATTAAATTCATAGAAAAATATTTTTAGAGAAAATAAAATATTCTGAGACATTAAAATTAACAATTTGAGTAAATAAATAAGATAAGATAATAAAAAATTCCATAGAAATAAGCAAGACATGTGATAAAATGATAAAATAAATTTGCAAATGAATTTTTCATTTATGAAAAATTCATTTGTAAATTCATTCAAGAACAGATCTCAGATATTAACTAAATTAATCACTAAAACTATTCAACATGCCCAATTTACCAACTAATCTGGTAAATGTGGATTCATCAAGTGGTTTAGTGAAAATATCTGCTATTTGTTCTTCTGTTGGAACAAAAAATAGTTCAACAGTACCACTCATGACGTGCTCTCTAATAAAATGATACCTGATGTCAATGTACTTTGTCCTCGAGTGCTGCACAGGGTTGTTGGTGATGGCTATTGCACTTGTATTGTCACATAAAATAGGAATTTTGTTTAATACAGAGCCATAGTCTCGTAGCTGGTTCCTAATCCACAAGATCTGAGCACAGCAGCTTCCAGCATCAATATATTCAGCCTCAGCCGTTGAGTTGGAAACTGTTTGCTGTTTCTTGCTGTACCATGAGACTAGCCTGCTTCCTAGGAATTGACAACTCCCTGAGGTGCTTTTCCTATCAACAACACTTCCTGCGTAATCTGAATCTGTATATCCAACAAGATTAAAACCAGATTCTTTAGGGTACCAAATACCTAGATTTGGTGTTCCCTTAAGATATCTTAAGATTCGTTTAACAGCAACGAGATGAATATCTCTAGGATCCGCTTGGAACCTTGCACATAAGCATGTAGCATACATAATATCTGGTCTACTTGCAGTAAGATAGAGTAACGAGCCAATCATACCTCTGTAGCTTGTGACATCTACCTTAATGGAGTTTTCACATGGTCCAAGCTTGACAGCTGTAGTTGATGGAGTCCTTGCTGATGCAGAATCCTCTAGATTGTACTTTTTGAGGAGTTCCTTGAGATACTTGGATTGACAAATAAATATTCCATCTAACCTTTGATTTACTTGTAATCCAAGAAAGAACTTCAGCTCTCCCATCATGCTCATTTCAAACTTGTTGTACATTAACTTAGAAAATCTCTTACAGAGATTATCATTAGTAGACCCAAATATTATATCATCCACATAGACTTGGACTAATATAGTATCATTCTTATGTTTTTTAGAAAAGAGAGTTTTGTCTATGACACCTCTAATAAAGCTATTTTCAATAAGAAATTTAGAGAGAGTGTCATACCATTTTCTTGGAGACTGTTTGAGCCCATAGATAGCCTTGAAAAGAAAGAAGACAAAATCCAAATGATCTGGATCTTCAAAACCAGGAGGTTGCTCTACATATACCTCTTCATCCAACTTTCCATTCAGAAAGGCGCTCTTGACATCCATTCGATAAACTTTAAAGTTTGAGAATACTGCGAATGCCAGAAATATCCTGATGGCCTCAAGTCTAGCCACTGGAGCATAGGTTTCATCATAATCAATGCCTTCAGCTTGAGAATACCCTTTTGCTACCAGTCTTGCCTTATTTCTTGTAACTACACCATCTTCATCTAGTTTATTCCTGAATACCCACCTAGTACCAACAACTTTCTTGTGTGTAGGTCTAGGTACAAGTTTCCAGACTTGTTGACTTTCAAACTGATTGAGTTCATCTTGCATAGCAATCACCCAATCTGGATCAGTTAGTGCTTCTTCAATCTTCTTAGGTTCCATCTCAGAAAGAAATCCTGAGAACAGACACTCATTTTGAGTAGTACGTCTAGTTCTGACTCCAACATCTGGATCACCAATAATCAACTCAAAAGGATGAGCTTTATTCCAGACAGTCTGTCTTGGAAGATTTGATCTTGATGATTCGCCTTGAAACTCTTTTGGATGTTGTGTCCTACTAGATGATCCTTCAGCATCTCCCCCTGAGTTGTTGCCATGTTGACTTGAAGATTCTCCATCAATAGCAGTGGTATCTCCATTGTTGCCAAAGTTTCCATCACTATTACCTTGAGTATCATCATGATTAACAGGTTCTTCACCAGTAACAACCTCAGGTTCTTGACCATATTCTGATTCTGAATCTGACATATCATCAAACTTCAGTTTCTCAGAAGGATCTTCAGTTTGGATACTAGGGAGTTTAGTGTCATCAAATGTAACATTGACACTTTCAGTTACTTTGTGTTGATCAATGATATACACTCTGTATGATCTTCTTCCATATCCAACAAAAATACCCTCATATGCCTTTGCCTCGAATTTACCACGACGCTCATCTCCATCCTTGAGCACGAAGCATCTGGCACCAAATACATGAAAGTATTTGATAGAAGGTTTCTGTTCATTCAAAATATCATAAGGAGTTTTCATGAAGTCTTTGTTGATTATAGTTCGATTCTGAGTATAACATACAGTATTGACAGCTTCAGCCCAAAAGTACATTGGAAGACCTGATTCACTTAACATCGTTCTTGCAGCTTCAATCAATGTACAATTCTTCCTTTCTACCACTCCATTTTGCTGAGGGGTTCTAGGAGCTGAAAATTGTCTGGTAATCCCTTTATCTGTACAGAATCCATTGAGAAGTGAATTCTTGAATTCTGTTCCATTATCTGACCTTATTGCTCTAACAGGGACGTTAGAATCTAACTCAATCATCTTGATATGATCAATCACAACTTGTGGTATTTCATCCTTAGAGTGAAGAAATAAAACCCACGTATACTTGGAATAGTCATCAACTATCACAAGACAGTAATACTTCTTTGACATCGAAAGGACATTAACTGGTCCAAATAAATCCATGTGCAATAATTGCAGAACACCAGTTATGAAAGATGTGTCAGTGCCTCTGTGACTTGCTTTCCTTGACTTTCCTTTCTGGCAAGCCTCACATAGTCCTTTTGGAGAGAATTCCAGCTGAGGCAGACCTCTTACCAATTCTCTTTTTACAAGAGAATTCATTGTTTTGAAATTGAGATGAGAAAGTCTCTTGTGCCATAGCCAACTCTCATCTGATGATGCCTTTGCATAGAAGCAATTGACTTCAGGATTGCTTCCAGAGTTCATGTCAGCTACGAACAGATTTCCTTTCCGGATTCCCATTAAGAAGGGTTTTTCACTTTTCTTGTGCAGAATCTGACACTTCAGCTTGTCGAATAAAACATTGTAGCCGTTGTCACAGAACTGACTAATGCTAAGCAGATTGTGTTCAAGTCCTTGCACAACATACACATTTTCAATGATAACATTTCCAGCTAGCAAACAGCCATATCCCTCCGTTAAACCTTTGCTGTTATCTCCAAAGGTAACCACTGGGTCAGCTTTCTCAACCACATTTGATAGCAGGGCTCTATCTCCGGTCATATGTCTTGACGATCCGCTGTCAAGAATCCACACTACCGGTTGTACCTGTTTAATGCCCTCTTTTCTTGACGATGAGGTGTTTGCATCACTAGCCATGAGAGCAAGATTCCCAACTTCTTCATCTTCACTGTCAGTATCATCCCAACTTCTTCCCTTTGCCAGGTAAGCCCTTTCAGATTTACTCTTTTGATTAGAATCGTAAGAGTTCTTCCTTGCTTGTTTTGGCTTCCTGCATTCTGTGGCAAAGTGTCCCAACTCATTGCAGTTGAAGCATCGAATGGTGCTTCGATCAACCATCCCTGTTTTATACCCACCACTGCTGGTGTTAGAGGATGAAGATCCACCTTTCTGGAATCTGTTGTAGTTGGACTTGTACTTGAACTTGGGATTCCTTTTGAATCTGACATTTGAGAATCTCTTGACAATCAGGGTCATTGACTCATCCTCCAGTTGCTCCAGTTCTTCCAAGGAATAATAATCATCTCCTGATTGATTTGTAGTAGGAGGATCAAATTCTGCTACTATCACATTATCTTCAACCTTGGAAGACTGTATCATTCTTTCTGACTGTTGAGATTGTTGTTGATATTGTGGTTGTTGTTGTTGTTCATCAGCTACTAGAGCAGTAGACGTGCTGACCACTCTTCCTTTCCCGTAAACTTCCTTCTACTGAATCTGCTCCAACTCATAAGTCTTTAACACACCATAGAGCCTTTCCAAAGAAATCTCACTCAGATCTCTTGCTTCTCTTATGGCAGTGATTCTATGTTCGAGATGAGTTGGCAGTGTTAAAAGGAACTTTTTGTTGACCTCCCTGATGGAATAGTATTTACCATTAATGTTCAGGTTGTTGATCAATGCATTGTACCTCTCAAACACTTCAGTGATTCCTTCTCCTGGATTGGATTTAAAGTATTCATACTCAGAGGTTAGGATTTCTAGCTTGTTCTTCCTAACTTCCTCTGTGCCTTCATTAATAATCTCAATAGTTTCCCAGATATGTTTGGAATCTTTACAATTCATCACATGTCTATTCATCAAGGGATTAAGGGAATCTACTAAAATTAATTGAAGGCTAACATCCAGGGAGGCTTCTTCTATTTCAGTAGGAGAGAAATCCTCAGGATCTTCCACATAAGTTCTCGCTTTGGTGATCACCACATCATTTTCTATTACCTCTGGTTCAATAACCATAGGAATTTTTGGACCCTTCTTTAACACTTGCAAATATTTGGGATTAGCAACTTGTAAAAACAGTAGCATCTTCTTCTTCCACATAACATAATTTTCTTTATCGAAAAGTGGAATTTTAACGGTTCCAACTTTTTGTGTAGTCATTATGAATTTTTTTTAGTGAATAAAAAATTCAAGAAGTGAAAGAAACACAAAAGTCTAGGATCTAGATTTGTACGTTAATCAGAAGGCTCTGATACCAATTGTTAGGTCCCAATTTGTTTGTAGAAGGGGGGGGTTGAATGCAAACAATACCGTTTAATCGAATAAAATGCGGAATAAAAATGTGAAACAAAATTCAAGTTAAATAAAACTTTTATTAAACTTGAAAGGTGTTACAACTACGGTATCGGTTACAAGGGATTAATCTCAAATCAATTATTACAAATCTAGAATAAATTCGACATGAACTTTTTCTGTTTTTGCAATTAAAAGATCAAATTCTAAATGCTATTTGAGATTAAGTTCTAGGGATTTTAATCCGCTAGATTGATACACAAGAACAGGATAAATAATTCTAGTGGATTGGATTTAACTTTTCAATCTAGAATTTTGATCTTGAATAAAGCAGATGAAAAATAAAATGTTGTGCCTTTGTTTTCTGCTGTGCTCTTGACTTGTGTTTTCTGTTGAATTATTGCATGAATGTCTTCTGCTATGTTTTTGTTGTTTAAGTAAACAGAACAATCCAGTTTACTCAGCAAGACTTTCGGCAAGACAATCAAATGAACTGGTATGACAATCCATTTGAACTGGTAGGACTTTCGGTGAGACTATCCTCTTGAACTAGCAAGACAATCCCAATAGCTAGCAAGACAATCAGAATGAACTAGCAAGACTTTCGGTATGACTATCAATTGTCATACCGATTGTCATAGTAGTTCAAATCACATTGTCTTACTAAATTATTAATAGATTTTAATCTAATAATAATTCTGAAAATCCTTAATATTAATTCTGAATTAATTAATCAATTAATTCAATTAATCAATAAGTTAATCTTTGCAGATATAATTTATTTTCTTAATTAAATTATTTGACTTAATTAATTAATGGAGAATTAATACTAATCTTGAGCAGCAACCATTCTTCTGAAAATCTTCTGAAAATTACTATCAATTATGAATCAATTCCACCACTCCAATGTTGACACTCGATGTACTGTCTGGTTCATGAGTGACTAACTTCCGTGACGTTTCTTCAAGCCTTGACCTTGATACTCTTGATTTTCTTCAGATTAAATCCTTGTAATTAATTGATACCCTGACGAGATCTCTGTCACTTGATTAAATCCACAATCTTGATTTATATCACTGAGGCTTGACCAATTTCTTGAGCTTCTTCCAGTGAATTAAGTCTTCAAGTCTGTAGATGAATAATGTTTCTTAACCCTTTGACAGATGTTACTTTGTGAGATCTCTCTGATGATAGATCCACTATTTACTTATTACATTCTTATTTGAGTTGAGTTATATCCTCGAATATACAAATAGGCTATGCCATATGCCTTTCAGTCCAAGATCAATAATGTATCCGCAACAACAAAATGCCAGAATGCCTGCACCTATGACAATAACAAGGATTAACAATATCAACCTCTTTCTTTTTTTTCCTCTTTCATTCTTGCACTCTTTGTGCAATGACTTGCCATATAAGCTTCTGTTTTTTTCAAACATAGAAGGATCATTAAATATTATAGTCAATTTCCATAAAATTTCACCCTCGAGATTATTACTGGACGAACTTAAGTATATTTTTACGCTAGGAATGAGCAAAAGATCTGCTGGAATATTTCTGGTCAGATTGTTTGAAGAAAGATTTAGCTCTGTAAGGTTTAATAACCTTGACAATGAGTTGGTTATTTGACTAGAAATTAGGTTTCCATCCAAGCACATTGAACTAAGCAGCAAACAATTAGAAATATTTTCTAGGATCACACCGGTTAACCTATTTTGAGCCAAATCAAGATCCCTTAAATGATATAAATCATAGATGGCATCTGAAATGTGGCATGTTAAACTATTTTCATGTAGCTTTATTACTTCAAGAGTGGAACTATTACCCAGTTCTAATGGGAATTAAGCCATTAATATGATTATTAGACAAAGAAGCTAGGAAGTTCACCATTAAATTCATTAAGCGGAAGCGATAAAACTCTAAGTATAGACAACATTCCAATACCAAATGCTTCTACGGAACCCATAACGACAAAATATCATAAACATTAGAATTATATCCAAGCAGAACAAAAAACACACGAAATTCTAAAAAAAATCTAATATGGAACCGTTACACTACAAGAATTCTAAAAAATGCTAAAAATATAAGAATATATAATATACTATAGAAATTTTACAAGAAATCAAAAAGTAAAAAATAAAAAACCTTATTAATATACTTTTACTGTATAACACATTACAAAAGATGCCATAGCAGGAGGAGAAATAACGTTTCCACTATTAAACACAAAATCAGATTTATTATTTTATGGAACCAAGACAATACTTTTCTATATAAACATAAAAGAGCTTATATCATTTTAAAATTTAAACTATAATTGCTTTCTACTATATAATCTGTATCTACAAACAACAAACACACATTATTAAAAGTCAGATCTAGTTCGTATATGTTAAATACACATTTCAATCTCCTGTAGAAGATATATAAAAATTAAATATTCCTTTACAATAGTATCAAGAATCAAATAAAAAATACAAACCTAATTTCTATTCTACTATAGAATCAATATCTCTGTATCCAAAAATAAAACTGAAATGGACAAGCATGTGAATATATGTCAATTTTTAAAATACTTCTACTGTAGAAGCTATAAAACAAGCGCAAATACAATTCAACAACTATGAAAAATCACATTCTACTCTAGAAACTTAAAATATAGTGTAGAACAAAAAAAACCTTACCAATTCGATTAAACTTCATTTAAGATAAATATTGTTATTCCCAGTGGACTAACAATGAGATTTACAGAAGGGGGTTGAATGTAAATCTCAAAACTTTTTCAAGTTTTGAGCAGTTTCTAAGGCTAAGTGTTTTTGAGAACAAGTGTGTGAATTGCTTGAAGCTAATACAGATAGATATATATATTCAAACACAAATGTAAAGAACACAAAGAACTTAAAAACTTTTCTGGTGGATTTGTTGTTCCACCAGAGATGTGTTACTTCAGAAAATCTGTGATTCAAAGAATTAAATCACAGCTGCTTCCTAGTACAAACTAGATGATTTTCTCTCTGAATTTTTCTAAACAGCTCTGGAAAATTCATATCTAATTACTAGCTGCTACTTGGTTTATATATCACCAAGTTTACAAGTGAAGACAAAACTGTAAAATACAATTAAAAAGATTCTTCACATGTTTCTTCTTCATTTCTCTATCAAATGCAATTTAGGCTTGGCTGTAGATCTTTGAATACTTCCTTGTTTGCATCAGAATGAAAATGCTGCATTTTCTTGATTCCTCCTAGAGGCTTCCACATTCCAGTTTGTCTCTGTCAACCCATGTACCTCTGTCAGCTTGTGAATTGTCACTATCAACTGCTAATGAACTAAGCATCCGTTGAAGCTTTCATCCGTTGATGCATTATCAGTTGAAATCTTTATCTGTTGAAGCACTTATCCGTTGATGGATATTATCCGTTGAAGCATTAGAGACATCCGTTGAAGCTTTGTTTCTTATCCGTTGAAGGTCTTCAATATCCGTTGATACTTCTTCACTTATACAAAATTACAAGGCATGAAATATTTACAATTAGCCCTCCTATTTGCATATCCACTAGTAGTCAACATGACTAATAATTTCCTACAACATCTAAGAATTACAACTTGAATCCAGAGAATGAAATGTGCTACAATACTAAACTTATTGCTAAGTAAAGCTACTCCTTCAACGGATAGCCAAGATGGTCTTATCCGTTGAGGCTACAAACACTAGATTTCTACTTAAGTGTTTTGTTTAACTTATCATCAAACTAATACACATATTCCTAACAATCTCCCCCTATTTATGTCTACTAGAACTGTAGGCATAAATTTGGGTTTAGCTTGATGATAACAAAATACTTGACAAATATATAAACTGTAATAAAGCAGAAATTCAAAAGTGCTACAAAAATGTGTATGCTGAGATGGAATTGAAGAATTACATTGTTTCCAAGGGTGCTCCTTTAGCCTGAGCAGATTAGTTTCTTTTCCTTTGATTCCTTATTTTCTTTCCTAGCCTCCTGTCATTCTCCTCTATTTGAAGTTGAAGTTGTCTGTAGAATTCAGCTTCATCTTCTTCATTGATGTCCAACTTAGATTGCATATCCTTGAGAGTTTCATTACTGGCAATCTTGAGCTGATCTTCAATTCTGAAAAATCTTCTGACTCCTTTGTTGTCTCTGAACTCCATCAATAGATGAGGTGATTTGTGAACTGTAATTCCTCTTTCTTGAATGAGTAATGTTCTAGGCAAGGCATTGGGCTCCCTCCAATTTTTCCTTATGTTGGCAATCTTGTTGAGAATCTCAGTCTTGGCAGTCCTGGTAAAGCCAGAATCCCTTTGTATGGCTGAATAGACTCTAATCAAGGTAGAGTAGCCTTCATTCAGAATCCTGTAGAGAGGCCAAGTTCTTTCCCCACTTCCTTTGTATTTGAACACTAGTCTTTCTGGTAGCTGTCTGTAGGCAGCTATTCCCCTTACTTCCTCCAGCTCATCCAGATAGAGTTCAATGTCTGAAAATTCTTTTATGTCACAGATGTGAACATAATCATCCTTAGAGGCTTGAGGCTTAGGCTTAGGCTTCTGTGTGAATTTGATTGAGGCTTTAGAGGGTGTTGATTTGATTCTTCTTTTCTGCTTCTTTGATGGTGGAGAAGAGGTTAAGAAGGTGGGCAATTTGATGGTGTCCCAATCAATTGGTTCCTCCTTAGGAATGATTGTTTCACCATGAATGTTCATGAAGGGGTCAGGCACAATGGGTTCAGGAATAGAGGGTAGTGGTTTGGATATTGATTGGGTTTCTTCAGTCTCATCTACCATCTTTCTCTTTGCATTGGCCTTCTTTCTGTTCCCTTTCTGCCATTCTTCTCTTTCCTTACTTCTTTCCTCCATATCAGTATCAACCATGTCCCCCATAGCTTCATCTTCACTTTTGTCTTCAATTTCTTTCTGTTCTTCAGCCTGACTTGACTTTAGCTGTTTTTCAAGCTTTGCTTGTGCTCTTTTGTCAGCCTTTAGCTGTTTGGCTTCTTCCTTCAACCTTCTAGTTTCTTCCCTCTTGGCTATTGAGAATTTGGGATGTCCTTGCATCACACATATGCTCTTTCCCTCTCTGAAGATAATAGCCATGTTCCTCCTTACAGCCACATCCATGGTCTCTTTGAGCTTTGTGATACTTCTACCCAAAAGCTTGTCCTCATCAGACTTTGGAAGAGGAAAATCCACTTCTTTCAGAGGATTCTTTGTAGAGTCCTTAATGGATCTGTTGTTGGGCTTGAGAACCATAGGTTTCAGATCCTTGGAAGAAGTCTCTCCAACCTTATTCCTCCCTACTGGCTTGAGCTCCATAATAATTGATTTCACTTTTATGCTATGCTTCACAGATTGTGATTGAGAAGTTGTAGAACCAAAAATTTATTGCATCTTTTCATCAATCTTCTTCCTTTGCTCTTTGACTTGCAATTCAGCTGCTGCTATCTGGATTAGATCAATTCCATCAAGCTTTCCTTTGATTTGAATAATTGAAGAAGTGGTGATGGCAGGAACTAGCACTTGAGATATTTGAACTGTTGTTGATGGCTCTCCTTCCCCTTCCCCTTTATTCTCCCCCTTTTTATTATCATCAAGGGTAGGGGTCAAGCCTTGTGCTTTTGCCAGCTGCATGAGTAGATTTGTTTGAGTTTGTTGATTCTGAAGAATAGTGACCATAGAGTCTTCAATGATCTGAACTCTGGTTTCCAATCTGACCAGCCTCTTGTCAGTATCAGATTCTTTCCTCAGTCTCCCCAACAAATCTTGCATAGTACCATAAGGTATGACTGAATCCAACTTCTCAACATTGTAGGATTTCAGATCAGCAATGTCCTGCTTGAGCTCATCCACACTTAGATTCTGTCTGAAGTGCTGCAACTGCAAGAGATGCAGAGATTCCAGATGAGCTTGAAGAATTGCCTTGGTACCAGCATCTGTAGTCTCCTGAAGGGCCTTCTGAATTGTCATGACTTGTCTAACCAAAGTGACACCAAACTCTCCTGGTGTTGATGCTTTTGCCCATGCTCATTCAGGAAGATCTGGAACAGAACTTGGGCCTGCTACTCCCCCTAAGTTCATGCTCTCATTCAAAGAATCAGAGTCATCATCATTAGAATTTACTCCAAATTATTCAGATGGCTCACCAGCTTGAGAAGGCAGCCTGTTAACAGCAACTTTGTCTCTGAGAAGAGATTCTGAAGTGTGCACAATGTTTAAAGTCTGTTCTGCCTCCACATTGCCCTGAGCAGCCAATAATTGATAGGCTGAAACAGGATGAGTAAAAGTGTCAGCATCCAAGGAAATTTTATCAATTACAGCTTTGTAATGTTGCTGAAATTGTCTTTCCTTTTCTGCATCATCCACTTTCATTGACTCACTAGCAATGGATGGATGCACCCTTATAGCTTCTGTACCTGCCTTTCTCTCATTTTCTCTATGTTCTTGCATCAGGGGCTCCCCCTGGCTCACGCACACCCTCACACCCTCACCCTCACCTTCTAAGGTGGCACTCCTCTCACTCACTTTTGCCATGCTGGAAGAAATAGCATGCATATGGTGACTCTCAACCTCTCCTTTTGCCTGGGAGCAACCCAGCCTCTCACTCAAAAGATCACTCCCTTCCCTCAAACCTAAAAGTGATTGTACAGTAACCATGTCAACGGATAACTGATGTTAAGCTTATCCGTTGAAGAACAACCACTTGTCAACGGATGAGAGATATCCGTTGAAGAAAGAAAAGATGTAGATATAGAAAGTGACATAATTGTTGAATCTGTGTGAATTAATTTTAAGTGAGGTGACACAGATTCTTCAACCATATCTGAAAGAATTGGCTGATGATCCAACAAATCATCTAAAAGATGATGATCATCAGGTTTTGAGTGGGGCTCCTCCCTGAGTTTTAATGAGGGAGAATCAGGAATTGATGTGAATATCATATCCACATCCAGAGAGGATGATGGAGAGTTTGATGATTTGTGTGTTTCTATTATGAGAGAATGGGGCTGTGATTCCATATTTGCTGGAATCACATCAAGCTGAATTTGAGAAGGCTCAGATACAGGTGGATGTATCTGTGCTGTGTGTGCCCCTTGTGTGGAAACTAGGGTCTTGGCCTTCTTCTTCCTTGAAAAGGCTTTAATTGGTGAATGTGTGGCTTCAGTGTCCCTCCCCCTTTTGTTCTGTGTCCCTGGTTGGGGACTATTTTCGATAGTTACATCCTTTTGGGGGGATGCAACTAGGGATATGTTAGACTCCTTTTGAACCACCACAGTCTTTTGAGAGACTGTGGCTTGGCTGGCTTGGGTACCACTCACCTCTCCCACCTTATCCTGGGGGGTTTCTTGATGTTCACCCATCCCCTCACCACTCACACCCTGTTCACTCCCTTCAGGGTTTATGGTTGTTATTACAACTGTTGTCTTTTGAGAAACAACAGAGGTAGTTTTCTTTGACTTGAGTTTTGAAACTTTAGTTTTGGTGGCTTTGGTAGGAACCTGTTTGGACAAAGACACAGATTCCATTGCCACACTGGAAGACAAAGAAACAATGGGGTTGGAAATAGTAGGAGTTATAGAAGTGTTTACCTCACTTACCTGTGGTGCATTTATGATTGGCAAATATACCAATGGCACCTGGCTGTTGAGGTTCATTCTCAAAAGGTCTGCAAGGACCCTTTTCTCTTGTGCCCAGCATTTGAGTTTGTTATTCTCATTTGATATAACCAATCCTTCAGCAATATGGTTAGCCAATAACATAAAGAATCTAGCATAGTAGATGTTATGTGGTCTATTAGCTTTGTTACCTAATCTGGAACCTAATTCTAGCATAACACAGTTGCTAAAATTAAAGTACCTATCAGAAACTAGCATATTGAGCATATTAACAAGAGATGAAGTTATGGCATCAGAATTGCTAATCTTCCCAGAGAAAACCTTAATAAAGGCATCTCCAAGAAAACTCCATTCTTTCCTAAGGCCTTTCCTTCTAATGCTACCTAAACTAGCAGAATCAAAAGCATAGCCTATGGAATCTAACATAGCAGATACATCTTTATCAGTGTGTGGTATTATGGCATTATTCTCAGGCAACTTAAAGCAAGACTGTATATCATCACAGTTAATACAATAATCCTTACCTTTGAGAGAGAAGGCAATAGTCATATCTGTGGATTTGAACTCTGCAGTTGTCCAAATCTCCTCAATCACCTCACAGTAGATGGTTGGGGCTTCCAGCATTGCATAGCTCAGTTTGCAGTTTTTGATGAAGTCCATCATCTTGTGATAATCAGAATGGGCTTCATTCTTTTCAACCAAGGCTACGAAATTATTCTTTTCATAAACAAATCATGTTTGAGACATAATTTTGACTACTGGTGCCATTGTTGTGAGTAGAGGTTGCAGAGAAAAACTTGAGAATTTTGGGAGAGAAGGAGAATAAAAATTGCAAGAAAGTGTAAAGTGAAAATAAGAGTTCAATGGGCTTTTATACTTTCTTGAATTAAAATGTAAATAAAATGATACTTTTAAGTAAATTACAGCCGTTCAAGAATAAATAAAACTGTAGAAATTCTAAACTGCCTTTAAAACAAATACATACAACAGTGTATATCTGTATCAACGGTTAAGTAAAGAAATCAACGGCTGTGACTTACTGAAAGTAACTGATGTGACACTTCAACGGATAAGGTAAATAGTTATCCGTTGATGACCAACACTATTTTATCCATTGAGGGATAAAATTACCTGAAATGTATTTATCTTTCAACGGATAATGAACATCCGTTGATAGAACAATTTTGGCTTTCAACGGATAGGGAATATCCGTTGATAGGATAGGTTTTTCTTAAAGCCAACTTTGTTCTTGCAGCAAATTCATTTCAGGCTTCAAGGCAGATTATATGGATGACATAGATTATGAATAATTAAGCATACCTAGCTCACTTACTAATCTTGTGAATGTTGATTCATCAAGAGGCTTGGTAAATATGTCTGTAATCTGCTTTTCACTTGGAACAAAATGAAGTTCCACTGTACCTTTCATCACATGTTCCCTAATGAAGTGGTACTTGATATCAATGTGCTTGGTTCTTGAGTGCTGCAATGGATTTTCAGTAATGGCAATGGCACTTGTGTTGTCACAGAATATTGGAATTTTGTTAACAGTCAAACCATAGTCAAATAGTTGATTCCTCATCCATAGTATCTGTGCACAGCAACTACCAGCAGCAATGTACTCAGCTTCAGCTGTTGATGTAGAAACAGAATTTTGCTTCTTGCTGAACCATGACACAAGCTTGTTCCCTAGAAATTGACAGGTGCCAGTTGTGCTTTTCCTGTCTATTTTACAACCTGCATAATCTGCATCAGGCTCTAGGTGCTTGCTTTAGTCCATAGAGTGCTTTCAACAGATAATACACATAGTCTGGAAAGTTTGGATCTTCAAATCCTGGAGGTTGGCTTACATAAACTTCTTCCTCCAATTCCCCATTTAGAAATGCACTCCTGACATCCATTTGATAGACTTTGAAATTGGCATGGGCTGCATAGGCTAGAAAGATTCTGATGGCCTCAAGTCTGGCAACTGGAGCAAATGTTTCATCAAAATATATTCCTTCTTGTTGAGAATAGCCTTTAGCAACCAATCTGGCTTTATTCCTTATGACAATGCCATTTTCATCCATCTTGTTTCTGAATACCCATTTTATGTCAATAGAACTCTTGTTCTTTGGCTTGGGTACCAGCTTCCATACTTTGTTCCTTTCAAATTGGTTTAGCTCCTCTTGTATTGCTAAAATCCAATCTGGATCCAATAGAGCTTCTTCCACTCTCTTAGGTTCCTCCTGTGATAGAAAGCTACTATATAGACATTCATCTTGAGTAGCCCTTCTAGTTTGTACTTTAGATGTAGCATCACCAATGATCAGTTCAAAAGGGTGATTCTTGGTCCATTTCCTTTGAGGTGGTAGATTAGCTCTAGATGAGGTTGCCTCAGTATTTTCATGATGTGAGATAGAATGTTGATTGGTTGAAACTCCCCCTGAGTTGCTGATCCTTTGAAAGGAATTGGGAGCTCTATCAACTGATGAAGTGAATTGATTATCCGTTGACAGACTGTGATTAACGGATGCTTCATTATGAACTTCAACGGATGATGCACTTTGTCTTTCAACGGATGCTGCATTGCTTCTTTCAACGGAAGCTGAATTATGACTTTCAACGGATGCAACATTCTGTGCATTATCCAAAGGCAGATTCTGAATTCTTCTTGAGATGCCTTCTTCATCATTCTCATCTTCACTATCATCACAATATATCTCAATGTTGTCAAATTTGAGTCCTTCATGATGTCCCTCATCTGTTAGTCCATCAATCTTTTTATCAAACACAACATGCACAAATTCCATGACAATGTTGGTTCTTAGATTGTAGACCCTATAAGATTTTCCAGCAGAATAGCCAACAAATATTCCTTCATCAGCCTTTGCATCAAACTTCCCTTTGTGATCAGATTGATTCCTTAAGATGTAACATTTGCAACCAAAGACATGCAGAAAGTTTAAAGTTGGTTTTCTTCTCTTGAATAATTGATAGGGAGTCATGCCTTTTGCCTGATTGATTAGAGAAATATTCTGAGTGTAACATGCACAGTTAACAGCCTCAGCCCAAAAGTAAGTTGGGAGTTTTGACTCTTCAAGCATTGTCCTTGCAGCTTCAATTAGTGATCTGTTCTTCCTTTCCACCAAACCATTTTGTTGTGGAGTCCTTGGAGCTGAGAACTCATGCATGATCCCATTTTCTTCACAGAACAACTTCATGGTTGAATTCTTGAACTCAGTTCCATTGTCACTCCTAATATTCCTTACTTTAAAATCAGGATGATTGTTGACTTGCTTGATATGATTGATAATGATTTCACTAGCTTCATCCTTTGATCCAAGAAAATATACCCATGAAAACTTAGAGAAATCATCAACAATCACTAGGCAATATCTTTTCCTTGAAATTGACAATACATTGACTGGTCCAAAAAGATCTATGTGTACCAGTTGTAATGGTTCATCAATTGCAGATTCAAGCTTCTTACTGAATGATACTTTCTTTTGCTTTCCTTTCTGACAAGCATCACACAGTCCATCCCTTGTGAATTCCACTAGAGGCATTCCTCTAACTAAGTCCTTTTTGACTAGATCATTCATTGTCTTGAAATTCAAATGGGACAGCTTCTTGTGCCATAGCCAACTTTCAACTGCACTTGCTTTGCTGAAAAGACAAGTAATGGATTCTGCATCTGTAGAGTTGAAGTCAGCTAAGTACACATTTCCTTTTCTAACTCCAGTTAGAACCACTTTATTGTCCTTCTTACTTGTGACAATACAGGCTTCAGAATTGAAGGAAAAAGTATTCCCTCTGTCACATAGTTGACTGATGCTCAATAAGTTGTGTTTGAGACAATCAACCAATGCAACTTCATCAATGATGACATTTTCTTTTGAAATCAAGCCATATCCCATAGTGAATCCTTTGCTATCATCTCCAAAGGTTATGTTAGGGCCAGCTCTCTCCTTAAACTCTGTGAGCAGGGTGAAATCTCCTGTCATGTGTCTTGAACAACCACTGTCCAAGTACCATAGATTCCTTCTTTGTCCCTGCACACAACAAAATCAATCAAGTTGATTTTGGTACCCAAGTTTCCTTGGGTCCAGCCTTGTTAGTCTTTTTCCTAGACTTCATTCCTCCTGCATCTTTTAAGTTAGGTAACTTTGGGTCAGCCTTGATCTCAGATGTGGTTGGTTGAAGTGTAGGGTTAGTCACAGAGTCATTTAGCACATTTGATTGATAAGGCATAGATTGTGCAAACATGTTATTCCACATAGGCATATTGTATGGCATGTGAGGCATACTAAATGCAGTAAAATAAGGATTATTAATATATGACATGTTTGCAAAATGTGCATGAGGATTCTGATGAGACATAACAGGCATGGCATGCAGAGGTGACATAGACATGTTAGGCATGGAGGAATTTGAAGGCATGGGAGTATTTTTAACAGATTTGCAATTATCAGATAGGTGATTAACACTTTTACAATGCACACAGCTTTTTCTAGGAGCATACCTATCAGGTGTATAATTGTTATGTTTATTAATCCCTACCTTCCCATTTCTTTTAGATTTTCTTTTAGTTTCCTTCTTATCCTCAACCAACTTAAGCCTATTTTTCAGCTGATCTAAAGTCATGTGTCCTATATTCACCTTACTGACATCTTTGGATGTGCTAGCTCCTTCTTTGACAAAGTTCTTGAGAGTTGAATCATTCTTCTTATAGAGGTTTTTATTTTTAAAATTACTTGCCTGTTTTAATTGATGAGCCTTCAACGGATGCTCCTTTTCTTTCTTCAACGGATAACTTTTATCATCCGTTGATTCCACATCCGTTGACAATCCATCAATTAATTCTAACTCCTTTTTGTTTTTCTTCCAGGCATCCTCACAGAATGATTCAATTCCTTGAACCTTGGCAATCTGAACGCTAACATCCCTAGATGTTTTCCAGGCCTTGATTACCTCTTGCTCATTTTCTAACTGTTTAGAAAGAATTTCTACTTTCTTAACAGCTTCTTCTAGTTCACTTTCAACAGTCAAGCATTTAAGTTTAATCTTTTCAAGCTCAATTACCTGATTCTCTAACACAACATTCCTATCACTTAAAAACACATTATTCTCTTTGATCCTAGTGTTTTCTTTAGTTAGTGATTTAAGGGAAACACGCAAATGATATAATTCATTGGACATATCATTTATGGCTTCATTGTATTCATGTTTAGAAAGCTGAGAGAGATCAGTAGTAATTACCTGGTTTCTTGATGAACTAGTTTCATTTTCATCAGAATTAGCCATCAGGGCTAGGTTGACATATTCCATATCATCATCTTCATTGACCCCATCTGCTGCCCAATCATCTTGAGTGAGAAAAGCTCTTTCCTTTTATTTGAGCAAATCAAAATACTTCTTTTTGTAATCAACTTGCTCAAATTTCTTTTTATCAGAGGTTGGCTTCCTACACTCACTTGCAAAGTGTCCACTAATGCCACAGTTGTAACATTTGAACTTTGATTTGTCCACCATGTTTTTGTTTGGCTTAGTGAATTTTGTATTTTTCCTGAACTTCATATTTACAAACCTCCTGGACAGAAAAGCCAGATGTTCATCAATATCATCAGAGTCATCCTGACTGGAATTGTCTTCATCGTCAGCTATTTGCTCTTTACCCTTGCTTGATTCTGATTTGCTTGTGCCAATTTTGAGACTTGGCATTGTCTTTTCCTCATTCCTGGCTTCAACCTTCTCACTGTCAGCTACAAGTGCAACTGATCCTCCTTTTCTCTTTCCCTTTTCTAACAGCTCATCTTGCTCCATCTCAAGTTCATATGTCTTCAAAATTCCATATAATCTTTCAAGTGTGAAGTCCTTATAATCTTGAGAATTTCTTAGAGAAACAGTCATAGGCTTCCATTCCTTTGGTAGAGACCTTAGAAATTTTAAATTGGAGTCCTTGACTTGGTAAATTCTCCCATACAGCTTCAATCCATTCAACAGTTTCTGAAATTAGTTGAAGGTAGCATTCAATGATTCTCCTTCTTTAAAGTAAAAATATTCATATTGTTGAATGAGAAGCTGCATTTTGTTTTCTCTAACTTGCTCAGTGCCTTCACAGATAAGCTGCACAGTATCCCAAATTTCCTTAGCAGTTTGGCTGTTGATGACATTGTCAAACATATCTTGATCCAGGCCATTAAACAGAATGTTCATGGTTTTCTTGTCCTTGTGGACCTCTTCAATATCTTCAACAGTCCATTCTGCCTTTGGCTTGGGAATAGACTGTCCAACAACAACTGTTGCAGTAGCAGCTGTTGCCACCTTGTGTGGGATGTGAGGACCATTTTCAATGCAGTTGATGTAGCTTTCATCTTGAGAGAGAAGATGTAAATGCATCTTCACCTTCCAGTGATGATAGTTATCTCTTTCCAGGATTGGAATCTTTACACCAATATCCTTCTTACTCATGATGTTAGCAGAATAGATCTTTAAACTCTTTGTATATTGAGAGCTCGCTCTGATACCAATTGTTATTCCCAGTGGACTAACAATGAGATTTACAGAAGGGGTGTTGAACGTAAATCTCAAAACTTTTTCAAGTTTTGAGCAGTTTCTAAGGCTAAGTGTTTTTGAGAACAAGTGTGTGAATTGCTTGAAGCTAATACAGACAGATATATATTCAAACACAAATGTAAAGAACACAAAGAACTTAAAAACTTTTCTGGTGGATTTGTTGTTCCATCAGAGATGTGTTACTTCAGAAAATCTGTGATTCAAAGAATTAAATCACAGTTGCTTCCTAGTACAAACTAGATGATTTTCTCTCTGAATTTTTTTAAACAGCTCTGGAAAATTCATATCTAATTACTAGCTGCTACTTGGTTTATATATCACCAAGTTTACAAGTGAAGACAAAACTGTAAAATACAATTAAAAAGATTCTTCACATGTTTCTTCTTCATTTCTCTATCAAATGCAATTTAGGCTTGGTTGTAGATCTTTGAATACTTCCTTGTTTGCATCAGAATGGAAATGCTGCATTTTCTTGATTCCTCCTAGAGGCTTCCACATTCCAGTTTGTCTCTGTCAACCCATGTGCCTCTGTCAGCTTGTGAATTGTCACTATCAACTGCTAATAAACTAAGCATCCGTTGAAGCTTTCATCCGTTGATGCATTATCAGTTGAAGTCTTTATCCGTTGAAGCACTTATCCGTTGATGGATATTATCCGTTGAAGCATTAGAGACATCCGTTGAAGCTTTGTTTCTTATCCATTGAAGGTCTTCAATATCCGTTGATACTTCTTCACTTATACAAAATTACAAGGCATGAAATATTTACAATTAGCCCTCCTATTTGCATATCCACTAGTAGTCAACATGACTGATAATTTCCTACAACATCTAAGAATTACAACTTGAATCCAGAGAATGAAATGTGCTACAATACTAAACTTATTGCTAAGTAAAGCTACTCCTTCAACGGATAGCCAAGATGGTCTTATCCGTTGAGGCTACAAACACTAGATTTCTACTTAAGTGTTTTGTTTAACTTATCATCAAACTAATACACATATTCCTAACAAATATCTTCTTGGAATCAACCTGAAAAATGTTTAAAATATTGTAAACAGATCTATTTCATCTCGAAAACCTAAAATTTACGAATTAAAGATTAACAGACCTATTTATGAACCTCCTTTTGATGAAATCTTCGATTATCAAGCTCAAATCGGTGATTTCTACTGATTTTATGCGTTGAATCTATTATTCCTTCTCTTCTGCTCTCAATCTCTCGGTGATTGTAAAGTTTGGTCGTACTGACGGTTGTAAAATTGTAGGGGTATGTTTTTTTAAATTAGGCTTAAAGTTGCTTATAATTACAAAAATGTCACTGCATCTTGGCTGTTAAAAAAGTGGAGGGCTGGGATGATGGTTCTCTCTGGTTCTCTATATAAAAAGTTCTCTCTTGATTGGGACTCTCTATATATATAGGTAAATAACCGTTTTCACACAATAACCGTTTTCAGTTTCTCTCTCTCTCTCTCTCTCTCTCTCTCTCTCTCTCTCTTTCTCTCTCTCTCTCTCTCTCTCGTACATCTCTATCTCTCGAAGCTCTATTTGGATACAATCTCTCTCGAAGCAATCTTTGGATACTATCTCTATTTCTTCATCTCAATCGTATGCGCTTGGATCATTAATTAGCTTTTTCAAGATGATAACAGCAGATTTGTTAAAAATTAGTAATAATCAAGGTAAATATGTATTGTTTTGTTTATGTTACTATATTTGTTGATTAAATTTGTGGTTTTGTTGATTTAATACTTTAATTCGATATAATTTCCAGTCAATTATTTTTTTTAACTTTTTTAGTGATTGTTTGCTTTTTTAAACTGATTTAGTGATATTTTCTGTGAATACTTGATATTGCTATAATCGAAGTTATTTTAATGTTGAACTGATTTGAAAGTTGAATTAGATGAAAGTTATATTCATTGTTTTGTGTATTATTTTGAGTATTTTTACTGATTCATTGTTTAACTGTTTCAATGCTTGAGTTAGATTTAGCTGTTTAGATGATGAAAGTTATATTTTTGTTGAACTGATTCGAAAGTTAAATTAGATGAAAGTTATATTCATTAGTTAGATTGAGTATCTGAGTTGTTTATATTCATGTTTCATATGAAAGTATTTAAAGCGTTAATGAATTAGTTACAGATTATATGTTTTAGTTGAGTTTTTCACTTATTTTTCAGTTATTTATACTTTTTATACATTTTTAATCCATTTATAATTATGTTAATCAAGGATATGTTTCTATGCTTAGGTTCGAGTTGTGGCGACTCGTCTCGGATTAATTGTGGTGTAATTAGTAGTGGAGGTTCAGAAGTTAGTGAAAGTTCAGTAACAGATTATATTGTTTCACCTGGTAGTATGAAGTATTATTTGCCTAGTTATGTAGGTAATATTAGTGTGACATTCGAGAATCAGGTCTTTGACAGTTTAAATAAAGGTTATTGTTTTTACAAAGAATATGTTCGGTTGAGTGGTTTTGGTGTTCGCAAGACAACAAAGAAGAAAGGTGTTTATCGGACTATTACACTTAAACATTTTATTTGTAGTTGTGAAGGATTCAACGATCCTTACGAGGAAAAGAAAGCTCTTAAGAAAAGATGCACAATTTCTCAAAGGTGTGGATACAAAGCCAAAATGATCTTGAAGTACATGGGTGATAACAAGTATTTTATTAAAACTTTTGTTGAATTGCACAACCATCCATTAGCTAGTGAAACTAGTCTGCAGTTTTTGAAGGCTAATAGGGAGATGAATATTAGTCTTAGAACTATTTGTTTTGATGCTTCGAAAGTGAATATTGGTGTCAGCAAAAGTTTTTATTTTGCGAAGGAAATGACTGGTGGTTATGGGAATGTAGGTGCCAACTTACGTGATTTTAGAAATTTTAGTAGGGATGTTAAATCATTTGTTGGTGAAAGAGATGGCAAATGATCATTGACAAGTTTAAAGTCATTAAGGAAACTTCGGAATCTTTTTATTTTTCTTATGAGGTTGATTCTGATGGGCACTTAAAGAACTTTTTTTGGGCTAATAAAATTGGTCGACGAAATTTTGAGCTTTATGGTGACGCGGTATCTTTTAATGCGACTTTTGATACAAATAAGTAAGAAAAGTGTACATTTTATAGAATAACTAGTAAATTTTTCTATAGTATTTAGTGATTCTGTTAGTAATTATTATTGATTTTTATGATACAAGTACAATATGATATTTGCCCCTTTCACTGGTGTAGATAAACACGACAAGTGTGTTACTTTTGCTGCTTGCCTTTTGTCACATGAGAATATTGAGGATTATACTTGGGCTTTAGATCACTTTGTCAAAGCTATGGGAAGAAATTCAATTGTCATTCTTACTTACCAGTGTCCTACTATGAAGGTCGCTATACATAATTCATTTTCTGACAAAAATGGTTTAATTGCTAGTAAGCATCATCTATGCATGTGGCACATTATGCAAAAATTCCCTATCAAGGTATTGTTCATATAAAGATTAATTTTTTTATTAATCTTTGATACATTTCATAGTTAGATACTAAATATTAATTACTGTATTAATATTGTAGTGGAGCAACTTTTAAATTATATTTTACAAGCAATCGCTAATGCTCTCAAAGAAATGTCACCTTAAAATGATCATCTTATATTACTGATAGTATGTTTCTTGTGAAAAAAATTACAGCTTGGTAATCGTTTATGTAAAGAGACGGATTTTATGGAGAAAATGAAGACTTGCATATGGTCTTCAATTTTAGAGACTGATGAGTTTGAGAGAGGCTAGACGGAAGTTTTAAAGGATTTCAAATTAGACGAGCATAAGTGGCTTTCAGATATGTATTCTATCAGATCTTCTTGGATTCCATCATTTTTTAGAGATGAGCCTATATTTGGTCTAATGAGGACAACATCAAGATCAGAGAGTGAAAATTTCTTTTTTGGGCAGTTTCATAGGCAAGGAGATACTCTATGTGAATTTTGGTTGCGTTTCCAGAGTGCAATGGAACGGCAAAGGAATGAAACTGAAAGGCTGGATCATGAGTCAAAAACTTGTATTCCGGAGACATTATCAACATGGTTTATTGAAGATGATGTAGCAACTTTGTTCACTTGTGCAATAATTTATAAAGTTCAGGAAGAAATAATTTCTTCTTGTTTGGATATGCAAATAAAGCGGATGAGTGAGGAGATAAATGGGGTTACGCACTTGGAAATCAGGGATGTCAAAGTTAAAGATAAACTATTTAAGGTGATATTTTTTACTGGTTTTAAAAAGGTTGATGTTTTATAAATGACAGTAAGTGCTTATATGTTTAATGGTAGTAAGTTGATTTAATATTGCTTGGTTTTATCTGTTTGTAAATATCTTTTAGTTGCCCTAAATATTCTTGTATTCAATTAAAATTATTTAAGTATATTTTAGTTACAGGCTTTAATTAGTTGTCTTTTAAGATTTATAATTATTTTTAATGAGTTCTTAATTTAGTTTTTAACTTTTATATTTGAATTTTTTGACGCAGGTGTCTGTTAGTAAGGATCATGTTATTTGTTCATGTAAAAAAATTGTAATGTGTGGAATAGTTTGTAGACATGCTTTTTGTGGTTTGAAACAAATCGGAGTTACGAAGTTTCCTATGAGCCTTGCTCTAAATTGTTGGATGAAAATTGATAATTCAGGGACTATGTCTAATTCAGTTTCAGTATCAAATGATTACATAAAGATGCAACAAGCCTCTCTGAAATTGACAAATATCTGGTATGAGTTTCGTCAAGCTGTTAGCAAGATTGGGATGGTGTTTGAGAAGCTCGATTTTGTGCATCAAACTATAAAACAGTTGAATACTGATTTGGATGCTTAAGGTGGTTGTGATGTATTTACTAAGAGAGATCACATTGCTGCTGTGGTTGGGGAACAACCTAGCGAAGAAATTTTTGTACTCGTGCCAAATGTGTGCAAGAACAAAGGAAACTACTTTAAAAGACTGATTGGCGCGAGAAAGAAAGCTTTGAATAAATCCAAAAAAAGAAGTCGGCAATGTTCGTTGTGTAAGGCATATGCTCATGATGCGAGGAGATGTGTTAAGAGGAATAAAGTTGTGGCAGAGTAAATTGTTGAACTATATTAGTTAGATTACTCTGATATAATAAATTTAGTTTAGAATGTAGTACCATTACTTTAAATTTTTTGATACAATTTTAAACTAGTCATGTCTCATAATTTTCTCTTTTATTATTTTTGGTTTGTTACTGGAAATCAGTATATACTATTATTTTTGTTATTGATGGAAAATCTGATTGGATTTTAACAATTATTTTGGAAATCAGTTGTGAATGTGATATTTACAAGAAAGAGAGACTGATATAGGGAGACAGGGAGGGAGGGAGGGAGGGAGGGAGAGAGAGAGAGAGAGAGAGAGAGAGAGAGAGAGAGAGAGAGAGAGAGATTGGAACAATTTAACCTCAATATCAAAATGCTGTTAAAAAAGCTCTAACTGTATATGATTGTCAAATGATTAAAACTGATTTGTATGATATATTATACTGATTAAGACAATAGACAATACTGATTTGTTGTTTATGTATTAGTGATTAACAACAAATATATTGATTGGTCTTACATATTTATACTAACAAGCATAAATATAAAAGACTAAATACATAATAGACAAAAAAAATAAAAATCGAAGCACTATTTCAGTTTTAATATGGATTCATTCAATCATGAACGATAAAAATAATCATAAAATTACTAATTCATTGTACTGCAATATAATTTCATGCTTGATTAAAATCAAAATCATGTTAAAAAAGTTGTAACTGTATTTGATTGTCATATATTTGTTTTATTACTGATTTGTAGCATATGTTATAGTGATTAAATCAATAGACAATACTAATTTGTTGTTATGTATTAGTGATTAACAACTTTATACTGATTGGTCTTACATATTTATACTAACAAGTCTAAATATAAAAGACTAAGTACATAATTCATGTAGTAATCAATAGACAAAAAAACAAAATAATCGAAACATTAATTTCAGTTTTAAAATGGATTCAGTTCGATCATGAACAATAACAATGTCAATCATAATCTAAAAAGCAACATTTTTTGGGTGTTATGACAGACATCCTAAAAATTACTAAGTCATTGTATAATTACTAATTCAATGTATTGAAATACAATTTCAAGCTTGATCAAATTTCTCAGTGAGGTTAGATGCAAATGTAACCATCTTTTTTTTTACTTGGACCAGCACTGTGAAGTTCATTATTAGCCACCTTCATCATAGTCTTCTCAGCATCATCTTTGAACAATTTCTCTACTTCAAATATGATTGCACTGCTCTTTTCATTAATGTGAGATGTCAATATAGCAGTGCTGTATTTTGTTCAAAGCTTTACCATTTGTGTGAACTGACCACACTGCAATGAAAAATAAAAATAATATACACAAGTTAAAAATCAAAAACTAATGTAAACAAATATTGATTATATATTTATCAAAATAACAATACCAAAACAAAAATACTAATCAAACTAACATATTAAAATAGTAGTGTTTGATTTTTCTTACCCCTTCAGTCTTCAAATTACTTTTCCAACTCTGTGTGTTTCCCATAAATGTCTTCATGTGTCTCATTAAAAAAATAGCACAGTCATTTGCATTTTCTTGTGTTTGCCACGACATCCTCAAGTAAGAAATCTTTAACTTGTGAAGCGTCTGAGACATAACTTCAAGACCTTTCCCTTGCAAATATTTGATGAAGTGAGAGTGCTGCAATTTAAGCAACAGGTAAGCTTATTACATTCAGTATGAGTTCCTACTTCTAACGCTAATTATATCACCAAGGACTAATTATAATTTTATCATATATATGTGTTGTATGGGTGTGGTAAACGCTCATATCATACATGCACATGATTATTATCAATAATGAAGGCAACCCGACAGCTGGATATAGACATAAGCAATCTCATACTATATTATTAATTTAGTGCTACATTATCGATTAAAATGATTAAGATAATTAGGTTACCAGAATATTTGGTATTTTTCCATAGTACTTCTTTGGTTCTTCATCACGCTTTATGTTGTCAATGAAAATATAAGATGGGTTCTTCAAATTATAACATATCAAATAGTAGTGCTCATATGCATATAAAGGGAAGAACACCTGTAAAGATACGAAAAAAACTTGTCAATTATGTGTACAAACTCAGTAACTAATTAAAAAGATTTAATCAGTAATATACCATGTCTACATATTGAAGTTTTCATGTGGGGTATTTCTCTAGAATAGCATCCATATTATTCAAAAAGATAGGATACGTTTGAGCAACTTTCCTATTTGGATCAAGGCTCCAATTCTGTATGTGTAATATCCCGTAATTTTTAAAATTAGATTGTTAATAGAATAATAGAATAAAAAGGATTAAAATCATATAATGATTAGGATATTAAAATTTAATTAGACTAATGGGCCTAAAATTTGGATCAGATTCTAATATGGATAACTTGTATGTTAAGATATAGGATTTTGTATCGTTATAAATAGATCATATTCGTCCTCCTCCTTTTAATTATTAAAATTCGTAGGCCTTTATTCATAAAAATCAGAAGTCTTGTAAAATTCGTAGAAAATTCATCGTAAGTCGGAATTCAGTGATCAAGGACTTTTCGGAAAGGTCTTTTCATTCTCTACAACTTTCCTGTTTCGTGTTTTACGAGAAAACATTGTTTAGAGGGTCAAAAGGGGTAAATTCAGATCTGGTCATGTTTTGAGGTAAGTTTTCGATCGATTTTGCTAATGTTTTCTAAACTATATGTTATGTGTGTATATTTGATTATAAAAATTTGGGCCAAGTGATGATATATTTGAAAGTATTATGTGTTAAAATATACGTATTGTTATGCATGTGTGGTGTACCAACGATAATTTTGGATCTCTAATTTGTGTCATGGTTTGTGAAAATATCGAATAAGAACTTAGAACCGTAGTCACCGGATTGTAGTGACAGTTTTCCGAAAATTTAGGACCGTTATCACCGGGTTGTAGTGGTCGTGGCATGGATTATGGATTTTGAATTATTATTTTTTATGTGCTATGTGTATCGTATGTATCGAATAAGAATAAGAATATGTATCGAAAGTGTTTGTTTCGTATATCATATTATATAGATTATCGTATTTTATTATATGTGTGTGTGTTACTTGGCCAACTAGTTGGATCGATTGGTCTCTTGCTGGGCTTCGCCGCTCATTCTTTTAATATTTCAGGTTTCGCCCTAGAGTTCGAATTGGATAATATTGGAGTTTCGAGGACTTAGATTGACTTTTGGACTTCCGGTTTTAGCTGCGCGTTCGTATTACAATCTTTGTAATTGAATTTTGGATTAGTAATTGTATTTTGTATTAGTTTCAATTTAGAATTAATAGTCCGGAAGTGCGGGTTGTTACAGTATGTAAGAATAATGTTAATTTAATGAAAAATATTGGAAATATTTATTTAATAATCAAAATATAGTAAATTACCAAACCACCAATACTACAAAAAAAACGCAATGGCGATTCTTCTGCCTTGTAGTTCTCAGTATCATTCAGTATTGTAGACCATGTGTCGACTACAGAGTAGTACACTTTCGGATCAGATTTTAATGTATACAAATGCTCTCTTATGCATTTTATTCCATTCCAATCAAATACCTCTTCCCTATAAAACGGAACATAAATAAGAACAGATCAAAACTTAAGGAAATAATAAATAAAGCACCTTGTATTCCACATATTTAATATTCTACTAATTTTACAGTTAAAAAATAAATGAATTACTTACAGTCCATATCTATTTGTCATTGATATGTATCTCCACATTGTAATATCTTCAGAAGTATATTTTGCATTAATATAAATAATTTTATTGATATATGGAGACTTTGCATATGGACCCAACTTTATCACTCTTGTACTTTTCTCTTTAAGCATCTGTTTTGGGGTCACAAAATCTTCATTTCCAATATCATGTTCATGTTCTTTATTAATATCGTCACAGACTTGGTTCACGATATTATAATCCACTCCAAGTGCAAATGATGGAAGAAATGCAAGATCTTTCTTCTCACTCTCAGATAACTCGATGTTTGGTATGATCCGCTGTTCCAAATATAATATATCTATAATATCCATTCGACTTAGAGGATCTCGATCCAAATTAACTACACATCACTCTCAGATAACTCGATGTTTGGAGTACACACCTCTTTATCAGCTATTACTTCTGCCCCTTGTGTTCTTTCATCACTAAAACTTGCAGTTGCATTCTTTGTAGCAATTTCTGCATTTGGATTGCAAGGTTCTTCACCATTTCTTGCTTCTTCCTATTTATCCTCCTCATTTACACTTGCAGATCCACTTTTTCTAGCAACTTCAGCATTTGTTTTATCGAAAATTTCATTGAACATATCTCTAATAACTCTGAGTTCCATATTATCTGGATATTTTCCATAGCACTCAAAAGATTCTTTTCAAATTGAATTTTTGAATTAATAATATTTGTCGCTCTGTCACGCAACAAATCCACATAATCCTGACAATGAACATTGTATTAAAAATGAACATTCAAAAAGTTTTCTTATATATGTTACATATATCAATAAACATTACTAACAGAATCAATAAATTAATAAATTACAGTTTAATGATTAGTGAAATGTACTTCTGTGACCAGTTACTACTTGTAATTAGCTTGTTGGTTGAATTTTACACAGTTTTTAACTTAGCTAAAATATTGGTTGAATGAACATGATTTAGTATTATAAATCATACACAGTTAATGAAGATAAAGTCATCTTGAAACACTTGATTACAATTTCATTATTCAATCGTGTATTAATCTATAGTACGATTATTAATCTATTCTGATTTATACGTGTGTGGTTGTCGTTGGAAAAGAATTCATGGAAAAAATACATGGCTTTCAAGAACACAACAGAAGTAGAAATGCACCAGATTACATACCAGGGTTCTAGAGCACAAATTACAGATTGTCAAGTTAAATTACTGGTCTACGTATGATTTTGCATTATGAATTTTTTTTGTCTAATTGAAGACACAAATGCAAATTAACCAATGAGAAATCAACTAGTACTATAACACGGAAAAAAGAAATTCTTATTGAGAATAATAAGAAGTAATAAAATAAATCAAGAAGTGTATGCGAATAATCAAGAAGTGTATGCGACTAATCTACAATATTACCTGCTCTGTCATGTCACTAAATTGTCTTCTGATTTGTCATCTTCTTCATTTTCAATCGGTATAGATTCATTCCACTCCTGACCATCTTTTCCGTGTTCACCCATTTCATCAGTATTGCAATTCTGTTGCATAAAAATATAAAATACAATTAGTTCATTGATATGTAGTAATTTAATCAGATAGAGATATAGTTTTTGATGTTTTCCTACTTTAAATATTTGCATATTTCACACTAGTTCATTGTTTTTAATATCATACTTCTGATTTTACCTTAATTTGTGGCCAATCATTTTGTCTGTCATCAACATGTTCTTGACTAGGCAAATTATCATCATCAAGAGAAGTATATTGATCCTAAGTCTGCTGTAAATAAAATAAGAAAGTCTAAAAATTTATTTTAAAAAAATATGAGTAAAATCTTTAAATTATCCATGAACTATGTTACCTTTTTTGACATTTCAGTAATATTCTCTTCATTAGGCCATGAGCCGTCATTATTGTCGATATCATTTGTTACTTTTGGTTGTGTTGATTTCCCATCATCATTCAACTATTTATCATCTTTCTCTCCTTCACTCATATTGTCATTCAATAAATTCTTCTATATAGATAAACATAATATATTATAAATATTACGACTAACTGCACTATATATATTAATATTGTACAATATGTAACAAATGAACATATAAATTATGTTTTACCTTCTCCAGAGTTGGACTTTTTTGTGATTGTGAATCTTGTGAAAAGTACTCCTTTAGCGTAGATAGAATTCTTCCTTTCTCAAACTCTCCAGTATAAACCTCCATTGCTTGCCTTTCTTTCAGTTTTTCCTCTGTCTATCCTTTAAAAGTGGGAAATTTTCTCTCAACTAGCTGAACAGCCCTGTGCTTCACTCTGCCAACATAGAACAACTACAAATCACAAATAAAATAAATGTGATTAGTGAAGATTAATAGTAATATTTATCAGTAAGTAATTATTTTAACGGAATAAAAGAATTATCTTACAGTAAGAAATATTTATGAGCCTCTGAAGAATGTTGAAGCGGTATTATTTTAACTGTCTTTTTCCATTACTAGATATTGAATCAGAAAAGCAGCCCAGTTGTATGAAACACAACTATCCAAGCCATCAAATTTTACTAATTTTTTATCAACGTACGAATGAGTAGTTGTTCCTATGAGAACGTTTGATAGAACAACTAAAAAATTGATTTTAAACATCTCTGTCACATTCTTTTCTTCTCTAATCTTCTCAACAACTCGAGCTGCTATTATTTGCTCATCTCCAAATCAAAATCAAACAATTCACCAAATCCAGAATTTTCCACACATTTTTTTTATCATCGGACAGATGAAACACTACTTCGCTAAAAAGTCTTGGAGAGTTTCTAATTACAGCTTTTTTCTGATTGTCATTTTCCTAATAGAATTCAATCATCACAAAATTAATATTGCTAGCTAAAAAGTAATGTCTAGTCTCTTTACTATGAATATGATAATTATACAATGTTCTTTTTGTGATTTTTTTGTTATTAAATACTGATATATGACAATTAAAATACATATAATACAATTTAATACCTGATCATCCATATTTGATTTTCTTTTGTAGGTTTTTCTCTTCTTTTTTTGGGTTCTTGATCTTTATTCATCACTAATCTCTGAAAAACAGGAATATATATATAGGGGGCTACTCCAATAGAAACCAATTTAGAATAGAAACTAGAAACCAAATAATTTTTTTAAAAAAACTAATTCAAAATATAACACATATGGTATGCAAATCGATCGTTGAGAGATTTAGAAAAATATAGTTAAATCGGATTTAAAAAAAACTTACGCTTTGACGGGAAAAATCAAATTAAAAACGGAGGGGAAAAGCTGAAATTGGGTGTGGGAGGGTGGAGAGTAGTTGGGTGGGGTGATTTAGGGGGACCATTAGATTAGGTTGATCTAGTGGCTTAAAATTAGTTTCTAGTTTCTATTTTAATTTTAGTTTCTATTTGATCATCTCCCTATATATATATAAAGATTGTCATTTATTCAGTTATTGATTAGTACAATGAATAAAGAACTAAAAATAAAAAGGAATCAGTAAATATACTGATTGTATAGTTACTACTAATTAGTAATTTATTATTATTATTATTATACCTTTCGACAATTTGTTTTTATCTTCTCATGTGCTCCTTCTTCATCAACTGTTGTTTGCTCAGTAGTATTTTCATCTCTATTATCATCCATAGATTTGTCTTCAACCTGTTATATTAATGTCACAGAATATTTTATTGGTTTAAAATATTATTTGGGAATAAGGCATGCATAAAATTGTCAATTAGACTTTAGCTATATATATGAACCTTGCTGGAATCTTATGAATGAGTGTTAGGAAGAAAATATAACATTCTTCATTCAGATGAGGCAAGTCTAGAATGTAGGTACATGTGTTCTCTATACACAAACTAGGCTAAACAAGTTCACCAAATCATACAATAATTTTGTATTTCTCTAATTCGAGAAGGTACTTATATAATCTTTCATACTCAGCTAATAATCTGCCATCACTACTCACAAGTTAAATCCCCTGTACTACACTCACAAGCACTGAAAAAAAAGGTAAGATATTTTTGGCCTATATGTGTTTGTAGGAAGTGTACTTCCATTCTGCTTTTATTATTGGTTGACTCTTTATAGTACTTTGTACGATTAGTTAAACTTTAACATGTATGTTTGAATTCATTAGTGAAAGTTCTAATTAGCTTTTCTGATCAAAAATTATTTCCCTGTTTCTAGTTCTAAATAGGGTCGGCCTTGAAGTTTACATCGTTCAAGTCAAAATCAGTTTACGAGACCCTAACTTATATACAAGCTGCAGTTTTCATATAACTAGCATTTAAAAAGAACTCAGAAAATCACTAAAAAATTGATTATTTTCATGCGTTTACCAAAAAATACCTCACGAAAAGGACTTAGTTGAGGTCTTTTAGTTCTTGCTTTCTTCCATTTAACTGGTGGCATTGTAACATTTTCTTCCATACAAGAATCTTTGTCTCTCCTTTTATTGTTATGTTGATCCTCTATACATATTAAATAAATGATTAAATTATTTTATTAAAAAACACTAGATTCAAGTTATTAATTTAAAATTTTATATACCTTTGGGTACTTCTTTCATTATATCTTCATCTGTGCTTTCAGAGTCTGTATACGCAACCAACTCAACAACTTTTCCTTTTGATGACGATCTTAATATTTGAAGGCGTGGACTTCTGCGTGCTTCCATTTTTTTCCTGCAAAAAATGCCATTACATATTATCATACAACAAATAAACATATCTCAAAACATTGGTAACTGGAATCAAATTTCATTTTTACTGATTTTTTAAATAAACAAGCTTCAGATCTACGACACATACTTTTCTCATAGAAACATCTAATACAGCTCTACGTATTTCCATTCACCAAATAGAAAAATATAAAATTGCCCTATAAATGCATTCCACTAAAACATTTAGTCACAAAAACCGAGATTAATTGAATGTAACGTAACGTTCAAATAGCACTATCCAACTAATTATGTTCATTGTTCATAGATATCTCCCAGGCATCCATACACAAACTCACAACAGAATTAGTATAAACTCGAAGTCTATTCCAATTAAAAAGCTCAGCTCAACTTTTTATCCGGGCGTCCAAGCAAAATCCAGTCAATCCAAGCTCAAATTATCAATCCAAGTCTATTTCATTCCTTAAACAACCCTAATTTCTAATAAATATCTCAACAAGTAATGCATTCACCGTTTCAAAATATATCTTGAAAATCAGTATAATACAAACATCCAAACACATTAATCTAAGAAATAATATGAACCAAATCAGTAAAATACACAAAACTTTTTGTTCACATAATCAAATCAGTATGAACATAAAAATTAGAATCACAAATTTTGAATACATACTCTATTAGCAGTTAAATTAGTCTTAGATCAATGACTAAATACTAATTAACATGTATTTCAACAATACAATAACAACATCACTTGATAGTTTAAAGATAAAAATTAATTAAAAACCACAACAATAAAAAAAATAACACATATTGAGTAATAATCAAATAAGACAAGTGATAATCGATTGATGTAAACTGTCGATAAATTTTGCTCATGAAAACATCTGATGTTTCAAAATATATCTTGAAAATCAGTAAAATCAGTAAAACTCAAACATCCAAACATATTAATCTAAGAAATATTATAAACCTAACCTGTAAAATACATAACACTTTTTGTTCACATAAATACTGATTTTAGACACAAATTAGAAACACAGATTTTCAAAACATACTCTATTATTAATTAGATCAGTGATTAAATACTGATTAATATCTATTTCAACAAAACACAACATCAATCAGGAAGAGTATTAATCAGTAAGAGCATAAAAATTTAGTAACACAAATTATCAAAACATACTCTATTAGTAGCTAGATCAGTGATTAAATACTGATTAACATCTTTTCAACAACACAATAACAACATCAATCAATATTTTCATGACAAAAATTAATTAAAACCCACATAAACCACAAAAAAAACATGCATCTATGAATACAACTTTATATCAACTAATACAACACATATCAACTAATAATCTACTAATGCAAGTGATAATCGATTGATGTTTACCGTTGATAAGTTTTTACTGATTTTTTGAAGAACAAGCTTCAGATTCACAAATTTCGAGCGATTTGTTTGATATTTGAACAGCTTCCTTCAAATTTGTACTGCTAATCTCTGTATAAAATGATGAACGTGAATTTTTTGTTTGATTTTAGACTGTTTGTAGCGGTTGAATTGATAATAAATGACTTTTAAGTCTGTAACTGTTTTGTATGTATCGTGTGTGTATATGCGCCAAATATAATTTTGAATAATGGGTAACTGCTTTTTATTTTGGGCTGGTCTGGATGGTCTTATTTTTTGCCCAAGTTTGGGTTGGGCTGAGGTTTTTAGTTTTTATTTTAATTTGGTTTGTAGTTGAGTAGGACTTTATATATATATATATATATATATATGAATGATCAAATACAAATTAAAATTAAAATAGAATCTAGAAACTAATCTAAGTCATTAGAGCAAGTCCAACAGTGCCCTAAACTCTTGTCTTAAACTAGAATTTAAGGCATTTTGTTTAAATGAGTGTTTCAACAATGTCCTAATGGTGCCTTAAAATATTAGGACATTTATCAAATGACTCATTTTTAAGGCATCACTAGGCATGCCCTATTTAATTTATATCAATAAAAAATTTATTTCTCTCTTTTTACACATCTCTTCTCTCTCATTTTTTTTCTTTTTCCTCCAATTGTAATTCAAATTTAATTTTATACTAATAATAGGACACTATTATAAGACATATTGTTGGAGTTAATATGCAAAAATCATGACTTAAATTACTAGGACATTATATTTTATTAAATTTATAAGTCATCTATTAGGATATTGTTGGAACTGCTCTTAGATCAACTTAATTTAATGGTCTCCTTTAAATCATCTCACTCAACTACTCTGCACCCTCCCACACTCAATTTCAGTTTTCTACCTCCGTTTTTAATTAGATTTTTCCCGTCAAATCGTAAGTTTTTTTAATATTCGATTTTACTGTATTTTTCTACATTTCTCAACGGTCGATTTGCATATCATATGTGTTATATTTTGAAGTAATTTTTTTAAAAAAATATTTGGTTTCTAGTTTCCATTCTAATTTGGTTTCTATTGAAGTAGCCCATATATATACTAGTATGGTTGCCCGCGGTGTTGGGCGTATAATTATAATATAGAATATAAATAAAAAATATATTAGGAATACGAAAACTTCATATTACATAAATGGCATTTGTCTTTTGAATTTGACTTTAGAGTTACGTAAAGTTCTTTCAATTTGTATACAAAAGTCGAGAGAAAATTGTTTCATTGTGTTGTTTGATGCTTTTCTTGTTCTGCTTTTCATTGAAAGTGAAGTTCGGACATTCCATCAATGTGGTATGTTGAAGCCGTAGTCTGCGATAAAAGGATATTGTTAAGTTTGTGTTTTCATATGTTCATACAGCATGTCTACTTAGGATGGTAATATACATTACCTGGGAATTTGACTGTTGTATTGTTTGAGTTGATTGTTGATTTTCTTCCTCTGGGAAGTAGAAACCATGACAGATGGTTGTTGCCCAGTACAGTTTTGCATGAATTGCTACATTGACCTCCTTGATTATCAGCTTAAATGTTGCATCTATCCCTTCCAAACTTCGCAGCTGAATTGGGAATGTAGACTTTTATCGTTCTGCAGTAGTGTAATTAAGTAACATGTAAAACTAAGATTAGTTGTAAGTGGGTAATATTAGTTTCGTATATATGAAAGTTAACATTTGGTACAACCTCATCAAAAACTTCTTGTGCTCTTTTCCCCAGCAATGTGCACACTTCTCGATCTTCCAATAGGATCTCAAATTCTCCTGTATCATCAAACGCCAGAATAGTAATCCTAAACCTGAAGTTTTTTTGTAAATTTTAGATTTGTTAGGTTTAAAGGTAAATAATATCAGTAGTTGTATGTGTTTACTTTTTCTGAGGGTGTGGTATTCTTCTTTTGTAGGAGCTGCAACTGAAAACATTATCATCAGACAATAGTGTTCTTTTTCACCCCGTACAAATGTCATAGTACCACGGTTGAGGGTCTTCCACTTTCTTGATTCTTGCATGAAGAATAACCTGTCACTAAAGATGAAATTGGGTAACTAATAACTGACGGTTGTGTTATCTGAAATTTGAAGATGACAGTGGGAAGCGAATCAAGTATAAACAGATTTTACCTCAATGTAATCCGCTCCCAGTTTTGTAATTGCATCAATTTGGAGTACTTCAGTTTTCTTCTTCTTCTGGGTGGCCAAAATTTGTTTGGAATAGTTTGGTGTAGCTAGCCTATATTACCCTTTTTAATTAGTTATTTATATTCAGAACTCATAGTATAGCATGAAATTGTATACATTCTTACATCTTCCTAATCTCGTGTACGCTATGGTGATTATGATTGAGGTAGAATTCAGTTGTCCCCAGATTGGATATGTCAAGTTCATCTACATTGTTGTAAGTAAGGAATTAATATTTTAAACTTGTGTTACAAAAAATATTATGTAACCATAGATAAGCTTGAAAAGGAAATTTTTTTGCTAATGTTTAAGAAATTACCATTCCAAGAACCTGCCCTGCAACTTGTCAAGATAATAATGACTGAATCTTCTACTACCTCACTGAGCGCCTTGCATAACTTCTCCGCAAAAGCACCCCATAATGTCACATTAACCATGGAGCTTTTCATAACAAAAAATGTAATGCATCAACATATATTGGGTAGAAACAATGTGTTAATTGTTTACTCTAACTTCATTATACCTGCCATCGGTAATAGTGAGCTTCGTTTGTAATTGTTTATTTCCTAGCCGGTTTTGAATTTCTCGAAAAACAATGCTCTCCCGATTTTGTATGATTCCAACTAAATCTATTCAATAAATGACGATAATTAGAAAAAGTACTTCAATTGCATTGTGAAAAAGTAGGTACGTACCAATGAGGTACGTAGCATTTTTGCGTAGCTTATCGAGCTCGTTGTGATCATAAAAATCGAAAGCTTCATCTGGGAGCTCCATTATATTTGGCTGAACTTCTTTTATTTTGGTGTCTAGTGATAGAATGATCTGCTATTCTCTTGCTACTGGTCTGAACTTGTCATCTTCCTTGTATGGCTTGGCATTGAAATTTGTGATAATACATACCTTGTTAAGGGCTAATTTGAATTCATGTGTCGGAGCACATTTTGCAGGGATGAATGCATGCATCTTGTCACCCTGAATTGTTGCATACATTTTGTTAGTGATGTAATATGTAAATTTGAAATGGTTTACTTAGTATCAAACCTTTTGGTCGATGATTATGACATTAAAAGCTTTGAAAACCTCCCCTAAATTTGTAGATCCCCTCCAGAATCTGATAACTTTGACCTTAATTTTTTAGTTAGTTCTTGCCTGATTGAGCGATGAGAGTTCATCATATACCTTGTTAGACATTATGTTTTAGATTTTCCTAGATTTTGGCTTCTGTTGAAGTAGATATATGTTGATGTGGTTAGCTGTGAAATGTTGTAGTAGTTGTTTTTAACTTAAATGTAGATTTGAAGTTTAACTGGCTGCTCAACTTTAATTTAATGTCATATAGTTTTTGCAGTCTCAGAGAAATTAAAAAATAATAATAACTGTTGGTACAAAAAACATTTCCACAAACAAAACAGGAGGTGTTATAGTTCATTTCTACTTCTGATCGATATATTTTGCAATGTTGCCAAGCTAGAGGTTCCCAATTGGCATTACACCTGCAGAACATAGTATACTAAAGATTATAATTCGGCATTGTACAGGGAAAGAAATCATAGTTTGGAAATGACTCTCACCTTTTATTTTTTAACATTTTTCAACAGCTTTTGGGGTGCATTTTCTTCAGGTTCAAATGGAAAAGGTTCAGAGTTTTTGCGTGCACGATATTTGACATTGGTAGATTTAGCCGTGTTTGGAGTTTCACCCAGCTGCATATTGTTGTCGTCATTCTGTACAGTAAATAAATTAAGTTAATATATTATCATCAAAGTTCTGCTTTTGACATTTACACAAAGAGTTTTATACCTTGGATGTGGACATTTCTTCGGGTGGTAAATGTTTTTCTTTTGATGGGGAGAAAGTGGCAGAAATTTCTGGTGGATTATCCAAGTTGACAGCCTGATAGACCGTGCATGCATTCTTAATATTTTCTTCTGTTAGTTTAATGGTAACTTTGTACCGTTTGTGCATCGGTTGCTTTAATTCATCTGGAAATGGTTCAACCTTTGGTTCCTACTTACATACATTAATGAGTTATGAAGAAAAAACTTCATTAATGTAACGCGTATATATATATATATGGTTTACCTCATTGTATGCATCATGAATATCATAAACAGTCTTGTTTATATGCTTACGCACTTCAGAATCAGGTAATACAATGCCAATGCAACCGCTCTGGTCAGCGCAGTAAGTGAAAACCCTGAATCTGTATAATAGAAATGACATATAAATCATTTCCTCTTTACAAGAATAGAAGTTCATTATGGAACACAACTAAGTAATATCAGTTAATACCTCTTGTCAGGGTGAGGTAATATACGCTTACACGTCTCATACTTGTACCTTTCACACTGAAGCAGAACTTCAACATCGCATTTAGCACACCGACTGTAGTACCAAGGGCTTTTTTCATTGATCCTTTTAACAATAATATCCACTATGACACATTTCTGTACATCCAAAATGGTTAAAGCTATCGTATCAAAATGAAAGCAATACATAATGTAAATCAGTATATGATTTCAATGGACCTGGATGAATTCGATTCCCAGAGTTGAAATTTTTTCCACCGATACTTTTTCAATATTTTCCTCATTGTCGTCACTGGAAATATCAAACAATTCCCTATCCATGTAACTACAATGTAGAGCATTAGTTCTTTCTTCAAACATATTCCTGTAACAAATAATTAATTGAAAATAACGTACTTCCTTATCAATTCTTCAGTACTGTAGTGGTTTGGATTGACATAAACCCTGGTTGCTGGGAAATTTATGAGGTTCACCTTCCCTGTAAAGTTTTTTTGTTAAGTTGTTTAATGTTGCAGGAAATTTCTCTTTCAAAAGACATTTAAATGTTACCTTCAAATTTATGAATTTTTGCAGCAGCCATGACAACAACCAAGGGTTGATCATCTTTTCCTACCAAAACATTCCCATATTTCTCGGCCAATTCGTTGAACAAAGTGACTTTTACCGTTGTCCTTACAAAGAATACAATTTTAGTAACGATGTCTACTTATAAATTTAAATAAAAATTAGAATGCCTAACCTGCTATCTGTGAGTTCGAACATTAGGCGTTTGGTCTCTAAATTGTTCTTAACTGTAGTTATAACTGGACGTACATTGATTACAATTCCACCCACATCTACATAATGGTTTAAGTAAAAGCTAATCTAAGCTTATGTAATTGTTTACATAAATAATGATGCAATTTTATAGAACGGAAGTAATGTTTACCAATTAGGTAACGATTGTCCTCTGTACTTTGTTTTATTTCCTCCATTGCAAATAGATCAAATGCATAAGGTTCAATATGGAGGCCGGGAAGCTTGTCCTTCACACATGTTGTGTGCTCGGTGAAGTATATATGCTTGTCAACTCTGACTGCACGATAGGTTTCATGGCCCAAGTATTGTTTAACTTTAAAATTTGATAGAATATAAATTTCTCCTTCAACGATTTCTTCCTTCAGATTTGCAGCATTTTTGCGCTTATGAATGCATGTACTCTATCATTCTACATGTAAAAAGAGCAATAATTGTTGTTGACATAGTGGTTGCAGACATATTCTTACATATTAAAGTAGATATGAAGCAAGAATTACATACTGAGTCATCGAGAAATATGAAATTTATTCCCCAGTACTCCTGCGTATCTTTTTTCATTACTTTCCATTTTGTTTGAGTCCTAACTCGGCATCTCCACTCATAACTTGTGCAGTCTAAACTGCTTAATAAGTCATAGTTGTTTAGTGCCATCTTCATTAAAAGCTGAACAGAAAAATGAATCATGTAACTGAGCAATTGGATTGTATTGTATTTAATAATATTCATTAGGAAGAGTATATACCTACAGTTCAAAGAGATCAGATGTGGTTGTCGCCTTCAATTCTTCTTCCAGCTTTGTCCGAGTGAGATTTGTAAATCTACAATTATGTAGTTAGGTAGAAGCTTATTTATGAAGTTTGTTGTCAATGTGCTGTACCCAACTATATTGTGTACTGAGAGGTCAAGCCTATGTCGTAGATAGGCTACTTTCAGTAGTAATTTTAATAGTTTCGATAATTTTTTGATAAGGGAAATAAACTCAAATTTCCCAAAAATAAAACATATGGTCAATAAAGCAGTTAATATTCATATTGGTGAATGGATATATAAAATATATAATTAGTTTAGCTTTTCTCCATTCTTTTTATATGATATAATTTTTTTAAATTTACAATGTCTTATTATATTATAGTGAAATATAGGAATTTTGTCGTTGTGGAATACTAAGAATAAATTTAATTTGAAATTAAGATCAAGTTCTTTTAATTTTAAAGTGAAATATAGGCTTTAGTATCTTCAAATTTTAATTTACACCTCCATAAATATTTTTTTCAATTTTACTTTTTTGGTTAGATTGGCTTATATAAAAAATATTTGTATGTGAATAGTATTTGTCCTGTATTGTTTCGGTTCTTAGTCCTATAGTTATTGGTATATGGGTGGAGGCGTGAAAAAGAATTAATAGAAAATGTTTTTAATTGTTAGTATTAAAAATTGTGATATTTTGCTTTACTTGCATATCTTATTGATGTCTCGTATATCGTGAGGCTTTTCATTTACACGCCCAAGTTCAATGGTTGGTCATTAATACGGCCCAACCTCTCCTATATATATTTGGCTATATACCACCAAAGGTTTGTTTCATCTCTTCTTGTCATTTCATATTTAGTTTTGTGGTAGTATTTCATTATAAAGTTTAATGATATTCGTTTGTATTGTTACTTCTTCAAGCAACATCAACGTAAACTCGACTCAAAGCTTCAGCGAGGAGGAAGAGTTCAGCGATGAGTTCGCAGTGACTGTCAACGGCGACTTCGAGAAATACCTAACCAATCTCAATGTGCACATCTCAGCATTGGCACAACAGCATGAGGAGCTTACCCGCAGTCATCAGGAGTTCAGTGTAAATTTCACCAAGCAGCAGGAGATGTTCTGGGAGGAGATTGTGAAGACCCGTGCTGATGCTTACAAACTGACTAAGGCGGTGAACAAAGGAAAGGGTTTTTAAGCGGTGAATGCATGTTTCTTCAAGCTTTCTAATGCTAAGTTGTTTTAAGCTATCTTATTAAGTATGTTTATTTTTCATTCTGTTAAGACTTTTGTTAAAAATGTTTGTTAAGACTTTTATGCGTTGTACGCTGGTTATTTTGGTGGTTGTTTGGAATCCAGTATGAATATAAGTTATGGTATTGCATATTCGACAGATCTGTTATATAAGTCGGTTTGATTGAATGCATTTATGTTTCTATGATTTACGGTAATATATGTGTGTGTGGTTGACTATAACTGAAGCGTTTCGTAGTAAACTATTGGATCTTTTGATTTCATTCATGTCTGTTTGCATGCATCCAGTGTAGATGATCGAAAAAGTTAGTCTGTCTTAATTAATACAATTTTGTGTTTAGTCCATTCTTCCTGGCAATACAGTTCATTTTCCGGCAAGATATATGGGTTAAAATTGTTTTTGGGAAACAATTATCATTACGGAGAAGTAAATATTGATCTTTATATGTACGTCCATACGGTGATTGCAAGTTTGGAGTCTGAGATTTTGAAATTAGTCTTACTATTAATGATATAATGGACATGTTAGATATCTAACAATTTGAGGGAAAGTTGGTTCATGTTCCTTTTTTAGATTTGCAAATTGTTCCCTAAACTGAAAAATAAAGTATTGTTTCAAACAAATTAGTGTTTCCAAAAACGATTCAGAAGAAAATAAATAAGTAGTAATTAGGATGTAAAATGAATAGTCACACAAAATATTTTCAAGTTCGAATTAAGTTAAACAATAATTTATTCGACTTTCTTCATAACATCAGCAGAGAAGGTAATAATACAACCGGTAGGACAACCAGTTTGCTTGGGAAATTGTAAAATGTAATTATGTTGTTTATGTTGCGTCCAAGATATTACAGAAGAAGAACAAATTTGATTAACCAATTATGGAAGAACTTACTATTACCAATCTTGCACGTTTCGTATATATTATTGGAATTGATGAAATGTAATTATTGTTGCATGCAACTGTGTACAACTTGGTCATAAAGTTTGAGTATATGCATATAGGTACGTGGTTCTAAATTTAGCTATCACTCAAGTAACGCGGATGGTTATAGTAACTGGTAGTACTCCATTATGTATTGCCAAAATGAAAAACGCCAATTTTTATGTTATTCAGTGAGGTTCAGAATGGAAACAATTTTTAAAAAATGTAATAAAAATAAATTTTATTTTTGGGGTTGAAGGGGTTTTTTAAACTTTAAAAAATAAATTTCTATTTAGGTAGAAAATTAAAATTTCATAAATAAAGTTTTAATATTAATTTATTAGTGCAACGGTTTGATAAGTAGGTGTTAGTATAACTCTATAAAAAAAATACAACGTATTATTATACAAACATGTTGGTCTCGAATTGGGTATTGTCAAAATTCAATTTCAAAATTAAGATTTTTGGGGTTAAAATTTTTAAGGTTATTTAAATCAAGATTTTGTTGGTTAAGAATGGAAACATGTTTTCTTAGGTATAAAAAAATACGAATAAAATATACAACTTGAATATATGATAGTAACATTATATTTGTTATTTGTGTTGAATGGTTTATTAAAACGTATAAAGAAAATATTCTATTTAGTTTTAATGAAAAAACCTCTTCTCTAAAAATTTTTAAAAAAAATTGAAAAGAAAATGTATAGCTATATGTTCAAAGCATCAACATTTATGTGGTAAAATTAAAATTTTAAATATTTTAAAAATAGGGGATATGAAATGTTAATATTCTAGAAAAATATGTGCATGACATGGTATTTAAGCTACTAAATATATATTTTTTGTTTTCTTCTATAAAAAAAATCGGTAATTCTACAATATCTTGACTATTTACGCATAACTTTCAAAATGTTAAAGTACTCAAACTATAACATGACCGTAAATTTTTAAGTCCAACAATTACATTTATGTATTTTAGGGTTTAGGGTATGCCGCTTGTAAAGTGACTAAAGAATAGTAAACATTAGACCTGCATTGTAAAGTGACTAAAGAAGCATACGTTTCACCTAAAAAGCAGAAGAGAAATGTATACCAAAATTTGTAAAACTACAGTGGTATGCCGCTTTAGGAGGGGATGGAACAAATTTATGGCGGACAGCATATTCTAAATTGGCAGCAAGTTAACTTTCAACTACCTTGGACATAAAACTTGCCTAAGTTATGTATGCGTAACTCTGTGGCAATTCAGAAATGTACATGTAGGAGAACAATATAACTGTGTTTAATGGATTTGCTTGTTGTTCAGATTACAACTACTATGATTCTAATGTTTGTTTTACTGCTTTCTATATAATTACTTGCAAGAAAGATAAAATTCAACAAAGCTTAAGAAGAAGGAACCTCAAATAATTAGGATTATAGTTACAAAGTTGAATAGCTTATATGAATAATAGGGTACTACATACATGGATTACAAAAGCATGAGTACAATTCAAAAAGTAGCCTGGGGTAAAGCATAGAAAATCTCTCAGTAAACAACATTTTGTGTAACATCTGTGGGTTGTCCACCTTCATCGTCAAAAAAAATCTTTAAACCTCTTGGAGAAGTAACAACTTATGGCAACGTAAAACGGTCCATGGATAAAAACTGATTTTGGAAGATAAAGACCTACATTTCCTAGTGACTGTCCCTGTGCTTTGTTTATTGTCATGGCATAATAAATTTGAAGCGGCATTTGCTTCCTAACCAACTTAAAAGGCAACCGAGTTTCACTTGGACATAATTCCATTCGTGGAATAAAATGACTGGTTCCAACAAAAGAACCATAAATCACTTCGTACTCAACACAAAATTTTAGGCATTTTGTAACTATCATCCGAGTACCATTGCACAAACCAAGAGTTTGGTTCAAGTTTCTCATAAGCATAACAGCAGCTCCAACTTTCAACTTCAACTCATGAGGAGGCATACCAGCAAGGTTTATGGAGTTGAGATATTCCACTGGGAAGGCATTATTCAAATCTGCTTCTGTACCGCCAAAATCCTCTACACTATCTACACTAAAATATGAAACCAACTCCCCGGGTAATTTCTTAACAATTAGAGAATTAAGATGGGACACGGTTTGATTTGTAGGTGTTAGTATAGCCCTTTCACTCAAATAATGTGGTTTGTTGCAATTTTCAGAAAAATCAGGGTATGTGGCCTTGATCATGTTCTCTACAGAGTTTTCATTCTGCAGATCACAAAACTGGGGTGGAATGATTATATCATCTTCAACACAACGCGCACTGTCAACTGTATTGGGGAACACTTTGCCATCACCAATGTCCAAAATCCACTTGGCAAAATTCTTTAGTTCTTCGATCTCAATATCATCACCGCCTTTGGTAAGTCTCATATTTTGCGTAAGAACAAAGACCTTACAAATGGACCAAAGCCTACATCGAGTAATGCACGAAGACACAATTTCACCTCTTTCGCCATGAGTAATGACAGGAAGAATTTGGCGGAAATCTCCTCCAAGCAAAATAGTTATACCTCCAAAAGGCATATCACCACGTGTCGGGTCAACTGACTTCATGATATCTTTTAGAGAACGATCTAAACACTCAAATGCATCCCATATGATTAGCTAGGTCTGTCTATTGAGTGCGGCAATGTCAGAAGTGAGACCTATATTACAAAGGGAGATTTTATCAAGTACAATTGGGATCTTAAAACGTGAGTGTGCAGTTCTACCACCGGGCAACAGTGTTGCTACAATACCAGAGCTAGCAACTGGAAGTACTATATCACCTTGAGATCTAAGTTTGCAGATCAACGTTTTCCACAAAAACATCTTCCCACAACCGTCACTGCCATAAACAAAAAAAGGCCACCCTCACCCTTAACAACTGATTCCAAAATTGTGTCATATACAAAACGCTGATCGTCGTTACAGTTTGATAACAAATTCTTGTATTCTATCTCCATCTCATCAATGTTGTAGTTAGTTTCTTCAAGAATAAGATTATTCAATCCTTGCTTAAGATAACTTTGTGGAGGCTGTGGTAATTGAGGATAATTCTTCAAGCATTTCCCAAAAGAGTGGAGCAGATCATCAATTTCTGGAAGTTGAACGTATTTTATAAATTTTATAAATAATGAACCATAGCGAGAATAATAGAGGACAAAACGAAATATATACATTAAGGGTCTGATAATTGAGATTGTTAACTAACCTGCAAGAGCATAAAACTGAAGTTGCATATCATTAAGAATAAGACGCTGATCATGTGTTAGCTGGCGTCTTTTCAGAAAAATATCATCAACCATATCTTTCTAGTGTGAATTCCACAAAAGTGACAAATCAGTTACTTTGCAATTCACTATAATGTGTACAAAAAGCTGGCGTATTTGAGGAGGAAGTCCACCATCAGCGCACTGATGAAGTCTTTCATGCCATTCACTATCATCATCAAGTAAACCATACTCCTTACATGCATCTCTAAAAGTACTGTAACAAATACCATTAACAGTCCTGACTGATTCAAATGAATTAGGGCCTCGAACTTTAGTTAGCAAGAGGCGCAAAAACCAAACCTCACCACTACTATGATGCGTATAAGATAAATGTCCTATTTGAAAGCCTCGTTTCCTTCTGTTCCATTTTCTACCAGCATCATCACAAACATAGTGTTGAGGAATTTCCTCATAAGTGTACTGATTGGCTTCAATATTAGCAACATTCAAGGCAAAGAAGGCTTCCAACTTACTCATTCGTTATTTTTCTCTCTCGACAACTTTCTGTAGAGAATCATTCGAACGGAAAGTCCAGTTTCTTTGACCTGGTAAATGAAATGATAAGCGCTTAACAGATACAGTACGATGGTGTATAGGAAATCCAAATATAAGCCAAACTGCTTCAGCACCACATACATATCTACCATCGAAGTAAGCGTTTATTTCATCAATTGGCTGGTCATTAGCTTCAACATTTCTACGCCTATTCCTCCCGGTTATCTGTACAGTTGCGGTGTCATGTCATTTCAAGCAATATTTAAATAAATACTTGATACTTCTCGCATGACAGCATATCTCAATGTTCATATGACATTGATATTTTACCAACAAATCTCTATTATAAGGAACCACCCATTGGTTGTCCAATTCTGCATTCCCTTTTTTAACAGTTATATTTTGACGACGGCGCTTGTATACCGGAAAGCCACTTTCATCAAAAACAGTGTGTGGACAATACCTACAACATTGCAACAATACAATAATTCAGTGCATTGTAAGATGGTCAGTATTAAACAAATAAATGACAATCTGTAATTGTTAATACATGACTTACTTTTTTGGGAAATGGCGTATGCACTTGAAACCTTTCATACATGGGGATTTTGGATTTTCTAGTCCACACGGCCCATGAATCATAAATGCTTTAACAGCAGCATAACCAACGGGATCTTGTTCAGGGTCTGGTATTTCTGCAGAAACAAATTTGTCAACATTTTTTTTAGATACTGTTTGGAAGCACCATCGAGCCATATGAGCATGTGCACGTGCGGGAGTCCTCGTTTCTGAAATTCAACTACATACATTACTGCAAGATAATAACATATATCAGTAGGAAGAAGACAAAGATGTATTCATACGTCAAAGGTAATTGAATAAATAAAGTAACTTACTTCCAATACATTGTCAGAAGTATGATTTCTTCTTAATATCAGTGGTTAATTGTTCAAGTTTTAATCGAAAAACTCTAGAAATTATGTCTAGACAATTTGGGGTTTGACAACCAGGCAACAACTCCATCATATGCTGGATTTCATCCCACAAAGAATTAGAAGTCATAGTAAGGAAGACGTCAGGATGACCTATGTTATTCCTAGTGGACTAACAATGAGATTTACAGAAGGGGGGTTGAATGTAAATCTCAAAACTTTTTCAAGTTTTGAGCAGTTTATGAAAGTTGTGTGTTCAAAAACAACAAGTGTGTGAATTGCTTTAAGCTAATACAGACAGATATAAATTCAAGCACAAATGTAAAGAACACAACAGAACTTAAAAACTTTTCTGGTGGATTCGTTGTTCCACCAGAGATGGTATTTTAGAAAATCTGTGATTAAACAATGTTGATCACAGCTGCATCCTAGTACAAACTAGATGAATTTTCTCTCAATATTTTTCTAAACAGCTCTGGAAAATCTCACATCTAATTACTAGCTTCTACTTGGTTTATATATTACCAAGTGTACAAGTTAAGAACAATATAAAATACAGTAATAAAATAAGTTCTTCACTTGCTTCTTTTCCTGTTCACTCCAGTACTTTGTTGACTATTGCATCTTTGTACTAAAGAAGAACGGCTGCTTTTTCTGTTGTTCCTGAAATTCGGCTACCACATCTCAGTTGTCTCTATCAACCCATATGCCTCTGTTTGTACGTACAACTACCCCTTATCAACGGCTAATCATCAGAACATCCGTTGAAGCTTTCATCCGTTGATGCACTTATCCGTTGAAGGATGTTATCCGTTGAAGCTTTCATCCGTTGATGCACTCATCCGTTGAAGGATGTTATCCGTTGATGACTTTATCCGTTGAAGCTTCAGAGACATCCGTTGAAGCTTAGCTTCTTATCCGTTGAAGGTCTTTAAGTCATCCGTTGATACCACTTCACTTATACAAAATTACAAGGCATGAAGTATTTACAATTGGCCTTCCTATCTGCATATCATCTAGTAGTCAACATGACTCATAGTTTCTCTCAACTTCCAAGAATTACATTTTAAATACAGAGACTGAAATATGCTACAACACTAGACTTATTTCTAAGTAAAGCTACACCATCAACGGATAGCCAAAGTGGTCTTATCCGTTGAGGCTACAGACACTAAATTTCTACTTAAGTATTTTGTTAAACATATCATCAAACTAATGCACATGCATTCCTAACAATCTCCCCCTATTTATGTCTATAAGAATTGTAGGCATAAATTCAGGGTTAACTTGATGATAACAAAACACTTAACAGATATATGAATTGAAACTAAGTAGAAATTTAAAAATGCTGCAAAAGTGTATGTACTAGGAGGTAATTGAAGATTTACAGTGTTTCCAAGGACACTCCTTTAGTCTGAGCAAATCATCTTTTTCTTCTTTGTTCCCTGGTTTTCTTTCCTAGCCTTTTGTCATTTTCCTCAATTTGGAGTTGGAGTTGTCTGAAGAATTCAGCTTCATCTTCAACACTGACATCCAACTTAGATTGCATTTCTTTGAGAGTTTCATTGCTGGCAATCTTGAGTTGGTCTTCAAGTCTGAAAAATCTTCTGACTCCTTTATCATCTCTAAATTCCATCAACCAATGAGGTGATTTGTGAATTTTCATTTCCCTTTCTTGAATGAGTAAAGTCCTGGGTAAAGCATTGGGCTCCCTCCAAGTTTTCCTTATATTGGCTATCTTGTTGAGAATTTCAGTCTTGGCAGTTCTGGTAAAGCCAGAATCCTTTTGTATAGCTGAAAAGACTCTAATCAAGGTAGAGTAGCCTTCATCCAGAATCCTGTGGAGAGGCCATGTTCTTTCCCCAGCTCCTTTATATCTGAACACTAATCTCTCTGGTAGCTGTCTGTAGGCAGCTATTCCCCTTACATCCTCCAGCTCATCCAGATAGAGTTCAATGTCTGAAATTTCTTTTATGTCACAGATGTGAACATAATCATCTTTAGAAATGGGTGATTTAGGCTTAGGTTTCTGTTTTTGAGTGAATTTCTTAGAGGTTATTGTAATAACCCCAATTTTTGGAAATTTTTGAAACCCTTATGAATAGTGTTTTTGCTGAATGAGAAAACTTTTCATGCCACGCTATGTAGGGGTTCTGTTATTGATCTTATGGGATATTATTAGTACTCTATGTGGTATATAAGTGTATGTAAAGATCGTCAGAATCCAATTCCGAACACTTTGGTTTTTCCCGGAAATCCACAAGATACGGAGAGAATTGAGTATAAGGTAACAGGATAAAAAGGATTTAAATTAAAGGATTATAAGAGAGGATCATAAAAGGAATACAATGTATTGAGAAAGGTTAAGGGAACCTAAGTAATAAGATCCCGGGTATGATCCTTCAAACGATAAATGAAAGCGAAAGTTAAGCGAACCGTATAACAGATCAGCGGTCATTAGGCAACGATTAGGAAGTTAATCAAAGGGATTAATGGGAATGATGTCATCCAACCAATAGAAAGAAGACAAGGAAGGAAGGATGACATCATGAGGATGAGGTAAGCATGACATGGGAAGGAAGGAGGTGTGGTTGAATAAGAACCACACAAATTCAAGGGCAAGGTAGTAATTTGCTAAATCAAATACAAATCAAGTCAACCAAGCCAAGTAAAAATCATTTCCATCAAAAAATCAAAACAACCAAGGCATGAGTTCATCTTGCTCACGGCTTTTTAGCATTTTCAAGGCATAGATTTTTCAAAATCAAAGATCAAAGCTTCCTAAATTGGTAAGAAAATTCCCTAATCATCTTCATGCTTAGTTATGGCTATATCATGAGTTTAAGCCATTAATTCTTTCTCTAACTTCTTCATTTAATCAATGAAGAAGACAATGAATAGTGTTTTCAAGATTTTTAACTTGAAGTTTGTCTTGTTTTCTTGAAGATCCAAGCTTTCTTAAAACTTCTCCAAGCTTCTTAAGGCTTCCTAGCTCCACCCACCACTTCAAGGAAGGTATACCATTTCCAAACCCTAGCTTTAGTTTTGAGTAATTAGGATTGAATGTGTTTGATATAGCATATGTGAGGCATGATGCTTGATTGGTTGAAGTTTGGTTGAGTTTGTAGAGATTAGTTGGTTTTGTTGTATTGTTGGAGTTGTAAATCTTGGTAATTAGTTAAAGAACCTAAGTAAAGCTTTTAGTTCATGTGAGGAATAAGTATAAATGGTTAATATGGATTTGTTGGGGTTGTTATGATGTGATAAGGATGGAGGATGGTTGTATGTTGGATTTGAGGTTGATTTGGGTTGTTTGTGAATGGGTTAAAATTTGGAAATCACGTAAACATAGCCGTCGTAACGTCCGATTTTCTTTGGACTGTTTTTGTGCATAGCATTAGGACCCGAGAACCCCCTGCTAGATTGTGACCACTGCCATGTTTAGATAGCTCATGTTACGAGCTTCGTTTTGATATGTAGTTCGTTCGATTCCGATTTACGGTTTAGGAGAAACGACCGTTTCAAGTAACGGCGTTTCGCGAGCGAAACTTTTTCCCTCGCCTTACTTTGAAATATAGGTTAAAGACCAAAAAAGGGTTAATTAATGCATGAAACATTTATGGTAAGTGTGTTAGGCAGTTGGTAAGTCATTCGCGAAGGAATCGCTTTAAAACTCGTAAAGGTTAAATTATTAAAAATGATGGAGCCGAGGGTACCCGAGTGACTTAAGTGAATCGGTGAGCGCAAAACAAGCGTTAGAGTCTAAGTTAGTTAAAGTATAGAATTACAAGTGATTTTGGTTTAATTCCAACTTACTTGTTGATTATAGGTTATCAGACTCGTCCCGAGCCTTTCTCACCCCCAAGTCGCTCAGGCAAGTATTCTATCCGATACACTGTTGTTGTGATGTAAATGTATGCATATGCATTATCTTGTGATATTGCATGATTGTTATTAGCAAATTTTTGCGATATATTGTAGCATGTGATATGGTATATATGCATGCCTGTTTTATATTCTTGAAATATACATCTGTTGGTTATTTGATAATACCTATGCTAGAGGATAGTTGTATCTTGCATATACCCTTAGTATAGGGACCCAAGGGTGAATATTTTCTAAAACCGGGAGTCGAGGATCCCGAGTAGATTTTATATATATGGTTATATATATATATATTTATATATATATATGGTTATAGTTTTCAAAACTATTAATCGAATAAGGTTTATTCGATAACTTTATTTTATCAATGAATATTATCTTGAATATTCATTCGAGGGCTTATGACTCCTGTTATTTTATTAATTGAATATTATTTGAATATTCATTTGAGGATGTATGACTCCTTTTATTTATTTATTTGAATATTATTTGAATATTCATTCGAGGGCTTATGACTCTTTTATATTATTTATTGAATATTATTTGAATATTCATTCAAGGGCTTATGACTCTTTTATATTATTTATTGAATATTATTTGAATATTCATTCGAGGGCTTATGACTCAGATTATATTATTTAATGAATATTATTTGAATATTCATTTGAGGATCTATGACTCCGATTATTTGCTGAGATATATTCTTTATTTTATTAAAGAATAAGGTGTAAATAATCAAACTTATTTTCGATTATTCAAATAAAGATAATACTTTCATATAAGTATATCTTTGGTTATTTAATACTCGTTTCAAGTATAAATTTTAATACTTCTACTTCAATTATTTTTATAAAGATTATTCTTTATGGGAATATTATTTAATTAATAATATTCAGATATTTCCTAATATTCTGGGGACTGATTCACTTCATTAAATCAGCCTTACTCCAAACACTCTTTAAAGTGTTTTCGAGTCTTCAAAATGATTTTTAAAAGTCAGAGCGGATCCCAAAACTCATTTTTATATTTAAGATCTTCCTTTTTAAAGGGGATTTAAATACTCGCTCAAAAACCTGGGGAATCCGGCTCTGTGGTGTATTTTATATTCGCAACAAGGTTGCAGATTTGGTAAATGAATTGATTACTTGCCCAACGTTCGGGAAGTAAGCCCCTCTCATTGAGTCGGCATAAGCGACAGGCCGAGGTACGGTCTATTATTGTGTAAGTGGCTCAGTGGGAGTCCATCAAATGCATAGGTGGCTGAGTGGCAGTCCAGCATAGGTCTTAATTATGACCAGGGTGATGACCAGTGGGGAATTCGTCCATCTACTAGTAGAAAAGGTTACTTATTGGTATCTGTGCCTGATCAGCAAGATATCGGGTTTATGCCAAAATTCTTTTCCTTTCCAAAATTCATTGGATGTTTCAAACTCTGTTCATACTTTACATAACAGAGGTTTCAGGAAATGTTGAAAGGGGTATATATATGTGGTTATATATATATCGGGACTAAATAAAGTATCTCGCAACTTTTTCATTCAATAATCTTTCAAAGATTGAATCTATTCAAATCTTGTCTTGTAGTCTCATCTATGTGATGAACTTTTGAAACTGATTATAACTTGAACGGTGGTAGTTCAAGTAGTATTTGGGAAAGATATAAGTATATTGGGGTATGTGGTAACCTCATCTTTTAAACTTATATCTAATTAATAATTGTCTTATGAATGACAAAGATTTTCAGAAAAACGTTGAGACAAGGTTAGATATATGAGATCACCTTGCAACGATATTTTTTTATACAGTTATACACTGGGACTTTGTGTATATTATGCATGGAAGAGGACTTCCAATATTTTGAAAAGTATATATGTATATATACTGAATATTTTGCGACTTCATCGCATTAAGATATCAAACTTGGTTCATTTCTTTTGACCAAGACTTTCATGAGTATTATGAGTAGGCTCATATATTGTAAATCATTATACATATTATTTTGGTGGGCTTGCTGCTCACCCTTGCTTTATTTCTTCATCACACAACAACAGTTAGGAAAGATGGCCAGACTCCAGCAGACCCAGCGCAAGCGCGTGGGAAGCGTCCCGCGTCTTCCCGTTGATGTTGTAGCTGCTATAGCTGCAGAGGTAGATCTATTGTAGATCAGACCTTCTACTTTTGAGAATCAATTATGTATAATTATAACTTGTGGCAGATAATGGCAATTAACTGTAAATTTATCAAGTAATCATTTTGGGTTGTAATAACTTTTAAATTGTGGATTCAAAGACTTGTACTTATTTGAATTTCATCTCTGAGACTATAACGGGTTGTGGTGTATGTTAGTGTGGGGTCACAGCATAAGGTTATTTATTATTAATTAAGTGAAGTGATATTGTGGAAAGAAAGACCGTGACGACCCGGATCCCCGACCCCGGATCTGGGGGTGTTACAGTTATGGGAGGTGTAGATTTTGGTTTTCTTTTCTGTTTCTTTGGTAGTGGAAGAGTGGTTAGAAAGGTAGGCAATTTGATAGTGTCCCAATCAATAGGTTCCTCTTTTGGAATGATTGGTTCACCATGGATGTTTATTGTGGGATCAGCAACAAGGGGTTCAGGTATGGAAGGTAGTGGTTCAGATATAGATTTGGTTACTTCAGTGTTATCTCCACTCCTTCTATGAGCCTTGGCCTTTCTTCTGTTTCCCTTCTGCCATTCCTCTCTTTCTTCCACACTTTCACCAAATATACTCCCTAAAACCTCATCTAGGTTTGTAGTCTTGTCTTCACCCCTGACTTCAATCCCTTTTTCTTTTTCAACTAGACTTGACTTCAGCTGTTGTTCAAGCTTTGCTTGTGCTCTTTTGTCAGCCTGTAATTGCTTGGCTTCTTCCTTCTTGGCTATTGAGAATTTGGGATGTCCTTGCATCACACATATGCTCTTTCCCTCTCTAATGATAATAGCTCTATTTCTCCTTACAGCCTCATCCATTGTAATAATCCCAATTTTTGGGAAATTTTTAAAACCCTTATGAATAGTGTTTTTGCTGAATGAGAAAACTTTTCATGCCACACTATGTAGGGGTTCTGATATGGATATTCTGAGATTTTATTAGTACTTTATATGGGATATAAGTGTATGTAAAGATCGTCAGAATCCAAATCCGAACACTTTGATTTTTCCCGGAAATTCACAAGATACGGAGAGAATTGAGTATAAGGTAACAGGATAAAAAGGATTTAAATTAAAGGATTATAGGAGAGGATCATAAAAGGAATATAATATATTGAGAAAGGTTAAGGGAACCTAAGTAATAAGATCCCGGGTATGATCCCTCAAACGATAAACGAGAACGAAAGATAAGCGAACCGTAAAACAAATAAGTGATCAAGAGACAAGCTTGTACAAGAAGCCAGGGATTGTGACATCATCAAACCACAAGGTGTGGACAAGTGGGAGCATTATGACATGTGCAAGGTGACATAAGCATGACATGGGAAGGAAGGAGGTGTGGTGGCTTTGTAACCACACAAATTCAAGGGCAAGAAGGTAATTGACTAAAGCAAGCACAAAAACCAAGCAACCAAGCCAAGCAAATCATTTTTCATCAAAATCAAAAAGAAACCAAGGCATTGTTCTTCATGCTCTCGGCCAAAACAGAATCAGAACACTAAAACTGCTGTATCTCCTTCATTTCTCACTCAAATATTGTGTTCTATAGCTCATTGGAAAGGTATTGAGATGGCCTACAACTCTTGTTCACAAGTCTCGTCCAAATAATCATGGTAAGACCCTCATTTTTACAGTTCTTTAAATCGGACTTTTAGAAACTTCAAAGCCTAACTTTGTGTTCTTGATTTCTTTGGAAAGATCAAGCTTGTAGGAGGCTCCCTAAGGCTTGCTAGCAACTTAAAACCTCCCAAGGAAGGTATAAACTTCAAATCCTAGCCTTTACTTTATTTGTTAGTAAGTTTAATGGTTGGTGTTGTGAAATGAGAAGCATGGATTGTGATTATTAGTAGTTTGGTTTGATTTGGAAGTGTTTTGGTAATTGAAGCTTGATTATAGTTCATAGGTCTTGATTGTGGTTGTTTGAGTTGAAAAACTTGGAGATTATGGACTGATGTGGTATGGTTTAGGTGAAGTTTTGTTGTATTGATGGTTATGAGTTGGTTGGTGGTTAATTGGAGTAGTTTAAACATTGGTAATCGCGTAAACATAGCCGTCGTAACGTCCGATTTTCTTTGGACTGTTTTTGTGCATAACATTAGGACCCGAGAACCCCCTGCTAGATTATGACCACTGCCATGATTAGATAGCTCATGTTACGAGCTTCGTTTTGATATGTAGTTCGTTCGATTCCGATGCACGGTTTAGGAGAAACGACCGTTTCAAGTAACGGCGTTTCGCGAACGAAACTTTTCCCCTCGCCTTACTTTGAAACATAGGTTAAAGACCAAAAATGGTTAATTAATGTATGAAACATTTATGGTAAGTGTGTTAGGCAGTTGGTAAGACACTCGCGAAGGAATCGCTTTAAAACTCGTAAAGGTTAAATTATTAAAAATGGTGGAGCCGAGGGTACCCGAGTGGCTTAAGCGAATCAGTGAGCGCAAAACAAGCGTTAGAGTCTAAGTTAGTTAAAGTATAGATTTACAAGTGATTTTGGTTTAATTCCAACTTACTTGTTGTTTATAGGTTACCAGACTCGTCCCGAGCCATTCGTAACCCCAGTCGCTCAGGCAAGTTTTCTACCCGTTATACTGTTGTTGTGATGTAAATATATGTATATGCATTATCTTGTGATATTGCATGATTGTTATTAGCAAATTTTGCGATATATTGGAGCATGCTAATATGGTATATATGCATGTCTGTTTCGTAATCTGGTTATCTATCTGTTGATTTCAATGCTTATAGTTGCATAATACCTATGCTAGAAATAAGCAAGTAGTTGCGTATACCCTTAGTATAGGGGATAAAAGGTGAACATATTTCTAAACCGGGAGTCGATGTTCCCGAGTATATATATATATATATATTTATATATATATATATATATATGGATATAGTTTTTAAAACTATTAATCGAATAAGGTTTATTCGATAACTTTAACTTTATTTTATTATTGAATATTATTTCAAATATTATTCGAAGGCGTATGACTCCTTTACATTATTTATTGAATATTATTTGAATATTCATTTGAGGATGTATGACTCCTTTATTTTATTTAATGAATATTATTTATAATATTCATTCGAGATATTATGACTCAGCTTATTTTATTTATTGAATATTATTTGAATATTCATTTGAGGATCTATGACTCCGATTATTTGCTGAGATATATTCTTTATTTTATTAAAGAATAAGGTGTCGATAATCAAACTTATTTTTGATTATTCAAATAAAGATATTACTTTCGTATAAGTATATCTTTGATTATTTGCTATTCATTTCAAGTATAAGTTTTAATACTTCTACTTCAATTATTTTATAAAGATTATCTTTTATGGGAATATTATTTAAATAATAATATTCAGACATTTTCTAAATATTCTGGGGACTGATTTACTTCATTAAATCAGTTTTACTCCAAACACTCTTTAAAGTGTTTTCGAGTCTTTAAAATGATTTTCAAAAGTTAGAGCGGATCCCAAAACTATTTTTATATTTAAGATCTTCCTTTTAAAAAGGGGATTTAAATACTCGCTCAAAACCTGGGGGATCCTGCTCGATGGTGTGTTTTATATTCGCAAAAAGGTTGCTGTCTTGGTAAAAGAGTTTTTGATTACTTACCCAATATTCGGGAAGTAAAATTCTTGGAACAAGTTAATCCATTAACAGGCATCGCCTGGGAAATATCGGTGAGTTTTCCTTTCCAACTAGGTACGACTTCTTGGTGGAGCCGTATCAACAAGTTTCTACTTGGGGAAAGGGGGAAACGAGCTTTACGTTTCAGAGTCATGGATTTCATCTGAACTAGGAGTGGCGTAAGTGGTCGAGTAGCGCCGGCCCAGCCTTATTATATTGGCCCAAATGGCCTGGAAGTTCCGCTAAGGCGGTCCATTCCTTAGGAGTTCAGTGTTCGGTTGACAAGTAAATCCGACAGGTTCTCCTCTACATGTAGAAAATGGTGGGGTTGTACTACTACGACTGATCATCGTAAGTGGTCTTCCTGGCGCGGTAAACTCCCGTAATGAGTTCATCATCCAATTGGATATTTCTGCAACACTACCCAAAGCACTTCGATAGAAAGGCTACGGTTGGGCGATTGTTGAGTGTTGGCAGGGTCAAGTTTTCAAAATAATGTTTGCATCAAATGAAGTATCTCATAACTTCATTTTATTTTGATGATATTTTAAAGGTTGAATCTATTCAAGTATTATCTTGTAGTCTCGTCTATGTGATGAACTTTTGAAACTGATTATAACTTGAACGGTGGTAGTTCAAGTAGTATTGGGAAAGATATAAGTATATTGGGGTATTTGGTAACCTCATCTTTTAAAACTTATATCTAATTAATAATTGTCTTATGTATGACAAAGATTTTCAGAAAAACGTTGAGACAAGGTTAGATATATGAGATCACCTTGCAACGATATTTTTTTCATACAGTTACACACTAGGACTTTGTGTATATTATGCATGGAAGAGGACTTCCAATATTTTGAAAAGTATATATGTGTATATACTGAATATTTTGCGACTTCATCGCATTAAGTTATCAACTTGGTTCATTTCTTTTGACCAAGACTTTCATGAGTATTATGAGTAGGCTCATATATTGTAAATCATTATACATATTATTTTGGTGGGCTTGCTGCTCACCCTTGCTTTCTTCTTTCATCACACAACAACAGTTAGGAAAGATGGCCAGACTCCAGCAGACCCAGCGCAAGCGCGTGGGAAGCGTCATGTGTCTTCCCGTTGATGTTGTAGCTGCTATAGCTGCAGAGGTAGATCTATTGTAGATCAGACCATCTACTTTTGAGAATCAATTATGTATAATTATAACTTGTGGCAGATAATGGCAATTAACTGTAAATTTATCAAGTAATCATTTTGGGTTGTAATAACTTTTAAATTGTGGATTCAAAGACTTGTACTTATTTAAATTTCATCTCTGAGACTATAACGGGTTGTGGTGTGTGTTAGTGTGGGGTCACAGCATAAGGTTATTTATTAATTAAGTGAAGTGATATTGTGGAAAGAAAGACCGTGACGACCCGGATCCCCGACCCCGGATCTGGGGGTGTTACAGAAATGGTATCAGAGCCAAGCGTTATAAACCTCAGAGATGATGGGACGTTAAGATAATAAGTTCACTAAGATAATAAGAACTCTTGCCAAGTTCATAGTCGGACTACCTAACGTAGTACTGACAGTTCAAACCCTTATGGGAACCCTTATAAATGTAGCGATAGAAGCGTAGTTCGTTATCGTATATGGTAGCGAGACTCCGAACCCTGAAGTTGAGGAACATCAACGCGATGATGTTTTATTACTAATTGGAGATCAGATTGTGGATCCAATAGAGCGTCCTAACGCAGGACCGGATGATGTTGATATTGAGGATGTAGCGGTTGAGGATGTTGTCCTAGAAGGGATAGTTGCTGAGGAGGATCCCATGGAGGATTCTGACGAGATTGGATAAAGGACCACTGATGAATTGATGACCCTGGTTGGGTCGACTACCAGAGGTAGGATTGGCCGGTCACTACCAGAGGTTCGTTCAAGTTTGTAAAGATAGTAGCCCCTTTAACGTGGCTTACTCATAAGACTGAGAAGTTCGAATAGACAGAGAAATGCGAGAACAGCTTTTAAGAACTGAAGCAAAGGTTGGTGACGGCCCCTATGTTGGCGTTGCCGGATGGAAAAAGGAGATTTTGTGATTTGTAAGTGACGCTTCGCATAAGGAATTAGGGTGCTTCTTAGCACAGCAAGATAATCACGTCTGCGTCAAGACAATTAAGGTAATATGAAATTTGATATCACCGCCCATGAGCTTAGGCTCGTGGCAATAGTTTTACCCTAAAGATTGGAGGCACTACTTGTATGGAGAGAAGTGCGAGAATTACCTAAGCCATAAGTGCTCTAGTACATTCTTACGTAGAAAGAGCTTAACATACGCCAGAGGAGGCGGTTAGAGCTAATCAAGAATTATGATTGGCAGATTCTTTATCATTCGGGGTAAGCCAATATGGTGGCTGATGCCCTTAGTAAAAAGGAGAGACTCAAGATGATAATGTCTTTTGGAGAGTTTATAAGAGATTTTGAGAAAATGGAAATAGTAGTGAAGGTAACTGGAGCCGGTACCGAAAAGCTGTTTGAGATAGCAATACAGCCCGAATTATTGGAAAAGATCATATTGTGCCAGAAAAAGTTATGAATGAAGGCAGAGAGCCAACAAATAGATAAGAGGTTAATATCGAGAAAGATGATAAGGGAATAATGAGGTATTCCTATAGAATTTGGGTTCCGAAAGTTCAAGAGCGTAAGGATGAGATCTTAAACGAAAGCTAGTTTGAGGAATAAGATTTAGAGCAAACCCTGAACGTGATAGTCAGGGAGGTCGCCATCAAGATAGAAGGAACCCATGACATAATGGAGTGGAAAATGAGGATTTTAAATTAAAAGATGACCCCAATTATGGGGAGTAGGATGAAACATTTCATACTAAGGAAATAGAAAGTCGAGTAAGGAAAGGAGACCCGAGACGGTACTCCTATACGGCAATTCATGGACCTGTCTAAAAAGAACTTAGACTATTATCCCCAACCACCACCCTGAGGAGACAGTGCGGTGGGAAATTCTTTCATGACCTTTAAGTCGCTAAGCTCTCAGAGTTCCAAGGAACAAGCTGACCCAGTCGAGGCAAGAGCCTGGCTAAAGGAAATAGATGAATCATTTGAGATTCTAAATGATTGACGAACCACAAAAGACTGTTTTGTCACTTACCCTCCTAAGAGAGAGACCACCCGCTGGTGAAAGGCCAAGGAAGGCACGGAGCAAGAGATTATAATAAACTGATTTAAGTTCAGTCAATTGTTTTCAGGAAAGTACTTCCCAAGGTTATGGAGATAGTGTAAAAGCTTAAGAGCCAGAACAAAGGCAGACGAGTATGATGAATTATGAATCTAAGTTGTAAAAGTTATCAAGATTCGTTCTGAAGACATGAATCCAGAATGACGGGATGTTTGAAATCAATGCTTATGTTGTGTTGGTTCATGAAATAACGATAAGAGAAAGGAATATAAAGGCAAGAGAGTTTGAGGAATGATAAGGGAGTTGGGTATGAGGAAACCCTAAAGACTCGTAGAAATAGAAATAGAAAAGTAGGTAATCGTCCGGATGAGAGTGATTTACCATGAGTTAAATTGATGGTTGAAGGTATAAGAGATACATATATTTTATCCCCTGTAAGTTGGGAAGATTCGAGGAAACCTTGAGATAATTCGAAGGATAAATAATGAGACGCGGATAGACTGAGGAGACAAGAAAGTAAGAAATTAAGAAAATTGGGTGAAGGAAGTGACCTTCAAGAAGGTAAAGTGTAAGACCGGTGGCATGATACCCAGAAAGGGAGACGCCAGATATGAAAGATATCCCAACATTGAGATGACTGTTGAGATAAACAACAAAAGTAAATAAGGAATTATTAAGAAGAAGTTCACGTTGAACATGACCAATATCTTCCAGAACATCCATGTTATCATTACCAAATCAAGAAAGAAAAGTGGATGACCATTGTTAACTTTTGGAGGCCATATGGATTGACCTCAATTTGAATAAGGATGCTATTATGAAGTTAGGTATAGACTATCGAGGTGGGAATGATTGAATAAGACACCCTTATCAGGGATATATGACTTGATTTATCCATGGAAGGATGCAGGTACCTTTTAAAGGTGGAATTAAGGATAGAACATCGGTAACTTAAAATGAATCCTAGGGGAATGCATAAAGGTTGGAATTTCACCCTTAATAGGGACAGTATGAGTTTTGACAGTATGATTTGGAAAGGGTTAATGTAGCAACAACCTTTAAGAATCAGTGGAGAAATTTTTCAGAAGTATATAGACAATGGTTCTAGTAATAGTAAATGGTATTTTAATATGCCCTGTATCTAGGGAATACAGGAGGAACGATTGAAGGATAACCTTAGAGGTTTTACAAGGAGAAAGGTAATATTCAAAATTCTCAAGAATAAAAATGTTGATAAAGGAAATATGACGTAATTATAATGATGCCAAGTGGGGCACGTGTTAAACCACGAGAAAGTATGGATCGAACCAGTAATGGTCGAAATTGTTCAGGGCAATTAGGACTTAAGATAAAAGATGTTCTAAGTATGATTGAGAGTCAGTCGTGACAGTGATTAACCTCTAAAGACTGAGGCAATAACTTATGGAAAAATGGTGATTTTTTTTTTACTCATCAGATTTTAAGGAAAGCATTTTCACATAAGCTGTGATTGAAATAAGGTAGAAAATTTATTTGGAGGTGGTTAAAATGACATTGACTATAAGGAAATTTTAATATCAGGAAAGGCCAAAGAGGTGGCCGACACTTTAAAGGTAAGAGGATAATTATAGGCGCTTGTGCCAGAGGAATACAGTGATGATGGTTAAAACTGTGAAGGTTGTATTATGGTTTGGAAGATTGACATTCTTTCTGATGACTGTGCAATACCCAACCGTAATAGTAGTTGGTAAAAGTTTAATTCGTGTAATCGCCATGAACGGGCTATCTATCTTAGGAGGTCCTATCTTGGGATAAGCCAGGACCATGTTTCCAAAAGGACTAGACGAACCTTTGAGTTAAGTCTTCTATTTAAGGCATATGATTAAGAATGGTATTAACCTGCTATCGTTGCTTTGATTGAAACTCTTCTGCAATTTTATCTGCTTCACGTCATGAATGTACGTCAGGATCAGGAGTGTTCTTCATGAATCAAGAACGGTGATCATGTTACCTCCTTAGAAGAATTTGATATAATATGAATGGACTCCGTATGGTTAGCTATTAAAACTTCATGGAAAATGAATGACTACAGTGGGTCAGTGGTGGACCATAGTAAGGCAGCAATGATTCTGCGAGTAGTGAGCTGATTACAACCGTGAGAGTTGTATTGGAATGGGTGTTGAGATTGAGTACCACTAATCGGGTCGTGGTAGTGTATAAGTTATCATTGATAGACTAATTAAGTAGAGTATCTACCTAGTGAATAATTATTCTTTCTTATCAATAGAGAGTCGTATTATTATACGAGGAAGGTTACGGTGCAAGCATAGAATTCTAGTAACGATGATGTATAGAATGAGATCCCAGATTTGATTTTCGATGTCGAGGGAGTTTCAAAGGTGATTATGTATAAGCTCGAGGAAGAGTGTGGGTCCATAGAATGATGGACGGGATAGCGAAAATATTTAGGCATGGGAAATACGATGCTATAATACTTGATGCTGATATAAATACGTTTATGTTTTGTTCTCCTATGACAAACCTCTATAGTTCAGAGGTAGGTTCCAAGCCAGATATTTTGTGGCAGTATATTTTTTTCATATATACAATTCTCTTCAGTTCGTTCTTTTCTCTTCTTTTCATTTAATGTAAGCTGAGAAGAACAACCCTTCCAAAAGGGGAGGTATTGCCGAATGACTATCTATCTGTGTGATAGAAGCCGAGTAGGATACCAGCTATTGTTTAATTGTTTGTCAAGTACTAAAGGCTGGCCACCTTCTGTACTAACTATGCAATATAACAAGTGTTCATGATCATAGTGATCTCTCAACAAATTCATTTACTTCTATATGAGTATTGATCAAACTTTGGGAAATAGAAACAACTGAAAAAGAAGTAATAAAGTGGTGGTAGTATGCGGAATGGGAACACATTCGTGATACTAAGGTTGACGTGGTTATTAAAAGGTTATAGAACGCTAACGAGCAAAAGTATAACCAGTATAATATTAGGAACGGAAGGTAGTAGCGATTACGAACTGGAAAAGAATGGGTTTTGAGAAGCAGAAGCTCTAATGTTAAAAGCAATAATGAGAGTCTGTGCAATAGACTTGAAAGAATTTGGAATGATCACTTAATTCGGATTGAGTTATCTTACGACAATAGATCATATATCATTATCGAGATGTCGCCTTATGAGATCATTGAGGGAAGACAATGTCGATCTCCCTTATGTTAGGATGAAGTTGTAGAGCGCAAGATGCTCGGACCCGCAGTAGTCCAAAGGACCAAGGATATGATAGATCTAATCAGAGGACGGCTGGTAGTAGCCCAAGATGGTCATGATAAGTATGTTGATTTGACACGAAAGGATAAAGAGTATGAAATAGGGGACCTAGTAATGTTATAGGTATCCCTTGGAAAGGATTGATGAGGTTCGGAAAGAAAGGAAAGCTAAGTCTACAATTTGTTGGACCCTTGGATATATTAAGACGTTTGGGAAGTTAGCATATGAGCTAGCCCTACCCCCGAACCTGTAGCAAGTTCATAACGTGTTCCACGTATCAATGTTATGGAAGTGTAATTCGGATGCCAGACAAATAGGGGCATATGAGCGCATAGACATGCAACCAGACGTAACCTATATGGAGCAACCAGGAAGGGTATAGAGTAAAAAGGAACGAGTGCTTAGGAGAAGGGTTATCAAACTAGTAAGAGTTTGATGGTAGAACCACAATGTGGGAAAATTTACTCGAGAGTTAGAAAGTGCAATGCTAAGAGAGTATCCCTATTCACTTTCTATCTGATTCCGGGACGGAATCCTTTTAAGGAGGGGAGACTGTAATAATCCCAATTTTTGGGAAATTTTTGAAACCCTTATGAATAGTGTTTTTGCTGAATGAGAAAACTTTTCATGCCACACTATGTAGGGGTTCTGATATGGATATTCTGAGATTTTATTAGTACTTTATATGGGATATAAGTGTATGTAAAGATCGTCAGAATCCAAATCCGAACACTTTGATTTTTCCCGGAAATTCACAAGATACGGAGAGAATTGAGTATAAGGTAACAGGATAAAAAGGATTTAAATTAAAGGATTATAGGAGAGGATCATAAAAGGAATATAATATATTGAGAAAGGTTAAGGGAACCTAAGTAATAAGATCCCGGGTATGATCCCTCAAACGATAAACGAGAACGAAAGATAAGCGAACCGTAAAACAAATAAGTGATCAAGAGACAAGCTTGTACAAGAAGCCAGGGATTGTGACATCATCAAACCACAAGGTGTGGACAAGTGGGAGCATTATGACATGTGCAAGGTGACATAAGCATGACATGGGAAGGAAGGAGGTGTGGTGGCTTTGTAACCACACAAATTCAAGGGCAAGAAGGTAATTGACTAAAGCAAGCACAAAAACCAAGCAACCAAGCCAAGCAAATCATTTTTCATCAAAATCAAAAAGAAACCAAGGCATTGTTCTTCATGCTCTCGGCCAAAACAGAATCAGAACACTAAAACTGCTGTATCTCCTTCATTTCTCACTCAAATATTGTGTTCTATAGCTCATTGGAAAGGTATTGAGATGGCCTACAACTCTTGTTCACAAGTCTCGTCCAAATAATCATGGTAAGACCCTCATTTTTACAGTTCTTTAAATCGGACTTTTAGAAACTTCAAAGCCTAACTTTGTGTTCTTGATTTCTTTGGAAAGATCAAGCTTGTAGGAGGCTCCCTAAGGCTTGCTAGCAACTTAAAACCTCCCAAGGAAGGTATAAACTTCAAATCCTAGCCTTTACTTTATTTGTTAGTAAGTTTAATGGTTGGTGTTGTGAAATGAGAAGCATGGATTGTGATTATTAGTAGTTTGGTTTGATTTGGAAGTGTTTTGGTAATTGAAGCTTGATTATAGTTCATAGGTCTTGATTGTGGTTGTTTGAGTTGAAAAACTTGGAGATTATGGACTGATGTGGTATGGTTTAGGTGAAGTTTTGTTGTATTGATGGTTATGAGTTGGTTGGTGGTTAATTGGAGTAGTTTAAACATTGGTAATCGCGTAAACATAGCCGTCGTAACGTCCGATTTTCTTTGGACTGTTTTTGTGCATAACATTAGGACCCGAGAACCCCCTGCTAGATTATGACCACTGCCATGATTAGATAGCTCATGTTACGAGCTTCGTTTTGATATGTAGTTCGTTCGATTCCGATGCACGGTTTAGGAGAAACGACCGTTTCAAGTAACGGCGTTTCGCGAACGAAACTTTTCCCCTCGCCTTACTTTGAAACATAGGTTAAAGACCAAAAATGGTTAATTAATGTATGAAACATTTATGGTAAGTGTGTTAGGCAGTTGGTAAGACACTCGCGAAGGAATCGCTTTAAAACTCGTAAAGGTTAAATTATTAAAAATGGTGGAGCCGAGGGTACCCGAGTGGCTTAAGCGAATCAGTGAGCGCAAAACAAGCGTTAGAGTCTAAGTTAGTTAAAGTATAGATTTACAAGTGATTTTGGTTTAATTCCAACTTACTTGTTGTTTATAGGTTACCAGACTCGTCCCGAGCCATTCGTAACCCCAGTCGCTCAGGCAAGTTTTCTACCCGTTATACTGTTGTTGTGATGTAAATATATGTATATGCATTATCTTGTGATATTGCATGATTGTTATTAGCAAATTTTGCGATATATTGGAGCATGCTAATATGGTATATATGCATGTCTGTTTCGTAATCTGGTTATCTATCTGTTGATTTCAATGCTTATAGTTGCATAATACCTATGCTAGAAATAAGCAAGTAGTTGCGTATACCCTTAGTATAGGGGATAAAAGGTGAACATATTTCTAAACCGGGAGTCGATGTTCCCGAGTATATATATATATATATATATTTATATTATATATATATATATATAGGGATATAGTTTTTAAAACTATTAATCGAATAAGGTTTATTCGATAACTTTAACTTTATTTTATTATTGAATATTATTTCAAATATTATTCGAAGGCGTATGACTCCTTTACATTATTTATTGAATATTATTTGAATATTCATTTGAGGATGTATGACTCCTTTATTTTATTTAATGAATATTATTTATAATATTCATTCGAGATATTATGACTCAGCTTATTTTATTTATTGAATATTATTTGAATATTCATTTGAGGATCTATGACTCCGATTATTTGCTGAGATATATTCTTTATTTTATTAAAGAATAAGGTGTCGATAATCAAACTTATTTTGATTATTCAAATAAAGATATTACTTTCGTATAAGTATATCTTTGATTATTTGCTATTCATTTCAAGTATAAGTTTTAATACTTCTACTTCAATTATTTTATAAAGATTATCTTTTATGGGAATATTATTTAAATAATAATATTCAGACATTTTCTAAATATTCTGGGGACTGATTTACTTCATTAAATCAGTTTTTACTCCAACACTCTTTAAAGTGTTTTCGAGTCTTTAAAATGATTTTCAAAAGTTAGAGCGGATCCCAAAACTATTTTTATATTTAAGATCTTCCTTTTAAAAAGGGGATTTAAATACTCGCTCAAACCTGGGGGATCCTGCTCGATGGTGTGTTTTATATTCGCAAAAAGGTTGCTGTCTTGGTAAAAGAGTTTTGATTACTTACCCAATATTCGGAAGTAAAATTCTTGGAACAAGTTAATCCATTAACAGGCACGCCTGGGAAATATCGGTGAGTTTTCCTTTTCCAACTAGGTACGACTTCTTGGTGGAGCCGTATCAACAAGTTTCTACTTGGGGAAAGGGGGAAACGAGCTTTACGTTTCAGAGTCATGGATTTCATCTGAACTAGGAGTGGCGTAAGTGGTCGAGTAGCGTCGGCCCAGCCTTATTATATTGGCCCAAATGGCCTGGAAGTTCCGCTAAGGCGGTCCATTCCTTAGGAGTTCAGTGTGTCGGTTGACAAGTAAATCCGACGGTTCTCCTCTACATGTAGAAAATGGTGGGGTTGTACTACTACGACTGATCATCGTAAGTGGTCTTCCTGGCGCGGTAAACTCCCCGTAATGAGTTCATCATCCAATTGGATATTTCTGCAACACTACCCAAAGCACTTCGATAGAAAGGCTACGTTGGGCGATTGTTGAGTGTTGGCAGGGTCAAGTTTTCAAAATAATGTTTGCATCAAATGAAGTATCTCATAACTTCATTTTATTTTGATGATATTTTAAAGGTTGAATCTATTCAAGTATTATCTTGTAGTCTCGTCTATGTGATGAACTTTTGAAACTGATTATAACTTGAACGGTGGTAGTTCAAGTAGTATTGGGAAAGATATAAGTATATTGGGGTATTTGGTAACCTCATCTTTTAAAAACTTATATCTAATTAATAATTGTCTTATGTATGACAAAGATTTTCAGAAAAACGTTGAGACAAGGTTAGATATATGAGATCACCTTGCAACGATATTTTTTTCATACAGTTACACACTAGGACTTTGTGTATATTATGCATGGAAGAGGACTTCCAATATTTTGAAAGTATATATGTGTATATACTGAATAGTTTTGCGACTTCATCGCATTAAGTTATCAACTTGGTTCATTTCTTTTGACCAAGACTTTCATGAGTATTATGAGTAGGCTCATATATTGTAAATCATTATACATATTATTTGGTGGGCTTGCTGCTCACCCTTGCTTTCTTCTTTCATCACACAACAACAGTTAGGAAAGATGGCCAGACTCCAGCAGACCCAGCGCAAGCGCGTGGGAAGCGTCATGTGTCTTCCCGTTGATGTATAGCTGCTATAGCTGCAGAGGTAGATCTATTGTAGATCAGACCATCTACTTTTTGAGAATCAATTATGTATAATTATAACTTGTGGCAGATAATGGCAATTAACTGTAAATTTAGCAAGTAATCATTTTGGGTTTGTAATAACTTTTAAATTGTGGATTCAAAGACTTGTACTTATTTAAATTTCATCTCTGAGACTATAACGGGTTGTGGTGTGTGTTAGTGTGGGGTCACAGCATAAGGTTATTTATTAATTAAGTGAAGTGATATTGTGGAAAGAAAGACCGTGACGACCCGGATCCCCGACCCCGGATCTGGGGTGGTGTTACAAAGGATTTAGATGCTCCCGAGTCAAAAAAACTTTAACAGGCACATAATTAAGATAAAGCGTACCTGCAACTACATCTGAATCCTGGCATTAGATCTCTTAGTCATCTTGAAGGTTTTGGCTCTTGCTGTGCTGGTTTCCGGTCCTTGAGATACACTACCTCCTATGTGCCCTGAGTAGCGACCTTACAGTTTCTGGTAATGTGTCCAACCTTCCACACTTAAAGCAGGTAACTCCGGGATTTCCTGAATTACACTTGACGCATAATGACCTTT